>NC_092863.1:104795273-104809160 GCF_032062135.1 Pyxicephalus adspersus | reverse complement strand
CAGTGTTACAATCTGTGATGCCTGTGGGGGCAGTGTTATGACCTGGGGATGCCTGTAGGGGCAGTGTTATGATTTGGGATGCCTGTAGGGACATTGTTATGATCTGAGATACCTTTGAGCTGTAGGTGCCTATAGGGGCAGTGTTACAATCTTGGATGCCTGTGAGGGCAGTGTTATGATCTGGGGAGCCTGTAGGGGCAGTATTATGATCTTAGGTGCCTGTAGGGGCAGTGTTACAATCTAGTGGGGGCAGTGTCATGATCTGGGGTGCCTGTAAGGGCAGTGTTACAATCTGGGATGCCTGTGGGGGCAGTGTCATGATCTGGAGTTCCTGTAGGGGCATTGTTACAATCTGGGATGCCTGTGGGGCAGTGTTATGATCTGGGGTTCCTGTAAGGGCAGTGTTACAATCTGGGATTCCTGTGGGGGCAGTGTTATGATCTAGGGTTCATGTAGGGGCAGTGGTACAATCTGGGATGCCTGTGGGGGCAGTGTTATGATCTGGGGAGCCTGTAGGGGCACTGTTACAATCCGGGATGCCTCTAGGGGCAGTGTTATGATCTGGGGTGCCTGTAGGGGCAGTGTTATAATCCGGGATGCCTGTGGAGGGCAATGGTATGATCTTGGGTGCCTGTGGGGGCAGTGTTATGATCTGGGATGCCTGTGGGGGCAGTGTTATGATCTGGGATGCCTGTGGGGGCAGTGTTATGATCTTAGGTGCCTATAGGGCAGTGTTACAATCTTGGATGCCTGTGAGGGCAGTGGTATGATCTGGGGAGCCTGTAGGGACAGTATTATGATTTTAGGTGCCTGTAGGGGCAGATGTACAATCTGGGATGCCTGTTGGGGCAGTGTTATGATCTGCAGTTGCTTTAGTTGATGAGGTCAGCTGACTCCCTATATATACAGTTCATTAGTGGATTTTTTCTTCCCAGATGGCATATTCCAAGATAACAATGGCAGGATTCATCATGTGGTTCAGGGAGACTTAATTTTCACACAAAGAATGGCCACCACAGAGTCCAAACCCTAACCCCTAATGAAAATCTAAGGGGTGTGCTGGGGAAGACTCTCCCATCCTCAATACATCTTGGGGAAAATGAATGAAACTCTGGATAGAGATAAATGTTGTGACATTGCATATGGTTATCAAAATATTACCATGGAGAATCTGTGCCAATCAAAGCTAAAGGGGGTCCAAAAAAAATACAGAATGACTTGGACAGTCAGTATGTAAATAATTAAAAATCCAACGCTTTCCAACTGTCTGGATTCTTCACAATAAAATGAAGTCATGATGAAAAAGGATTTATGTATAACTCTCAAAATGTGTTAACTTCATCATAGATCCGTTGTGACAAATTCATGTCTAGACCAATTTCTACCACTAGGGGCTCCTATGCTTTCACTCCATACAGAATTATGCGGGCTGTCATTTAACTTTGAAGAAGAGCTCCATCATGTGGCAAGAATTAATCATCACGGGGAAGGTGGTGATGTTTTTGGTGATGGTGATGATGATCGTGATGATGAGAGTGATGATGATGATGGTGGTGAAGTGACTTCAAGATTGGATGTGAGAGTTCAGTAAAAGCTGCTTTTTATTGAGGAGCTTTTTTTAGATTAAACCTTTTGGTGTAATAGACCAGCAGAAGTCCATCATACCAACCAGTCTACCATCCTTTTTTAATAGGAAACATCAGCAATGTCAGTTTACAGCAGCAACATAGAGAGGTGCAAATTGTGCTGCTGCACCACGGTCCTGGGCCCCCCTCATCCAACAGGGCTCCCCCCTCCCACAAAAATGCAATATTGTAAATTGTGAATGATGGGTCGGGGGTTGATGAAGGGTAGAGCACAGTCTTCTTCCTTGCGGGGGTGAACGATACACACATGGGATATATGAGAGGAGTATATGTGAAAGGGAAAGAAGAAGGAGCAGGGGGAAATATGTCCAGGGGTGCATATAAGGGTATAAGGGGGAGGGTTTGGGGGAAGGATTGGTGAAGGGGTATACGGTGGGTATGTAGAAGGGGGTATGAAGGAGGTGGGCAAAAATGAGTTAAGAGAAGTATATGAGAACATGAGAGGGAGGTCAGGAATTGTGAAGTGCGATACAAGGTGGGGTGAAGGGGGGTAAAATCATATCTTCTTGATTTTAAAAAGCCTTGGATAAATATTAAATCAGAAATCATGCAGCCCAGGGAAGGGAAATCCACAGGACCCAGTACATAGCTCAATGCTGTAGATAGATTGAAGGGTCCTCTCTTCCTCCCGTGTCACTGTTTGTATCTCTCTGTCATTTGCAACCCCTATTTATTGTACAACTCTGCATAATATGTTGGCACTATATAAATCCTGTTTATTAACAATTCCATGTATGTCATTAGGCTGCAGCACCATCTAGTGGTAAAAAACAACAATGCATCTTTGTACGTGCAATGTATTCCAAAAACACATTTTTATTTATGATTATTCACATTTCAGCTCTTGATGTACTGAGCTCACAAAAAGAATATTTTATATATAAAAAAGTATTAAAAATCACAGCTTTTAAAACATTTTTGGTGCAAAAAAAGTCTGTAAATGCCACAAAGTCTATAAGAAGTATCAATAAACAATGCAAATCAATGTATAATATAAAAATAAAATCTATAAGTATATAAGTCTATATGATGAAAAGAACTGGACTTAGGAACAAAAAGAATTTATCACCTCTGGATGTATTAAACAAATGTTATATAATGAATGGAGAGACAATGACCTGGAAGATGATGGAAGGATGCAAGCAAGAAGACGACACAGAATATATGACAATGACTTGAATAGAAAGCTAAGATTTCACATTTTGTTCATTTTACAAAAAATTGGTTGTTTGTGCGTTGTATCCTGATGGTTCTGCTACGAGTGTCATGTGATCTTTAGCGGTTATGGTAGACAATGCGTCGGAGGATGCCAGCATGTATTCAGCATCGGTTGGTATCTTTAGTTTAGGAGGAATATGGGAATCTCACCAGAGACCTAGAAGATGATCAAAGTACAAAAAGAATATTTTGTGATGAAGATTTATTAAATTTTATTATCTGCTTCTGACCCTTACATAGACATGCCCCAAGTGGCCTGTGGTGGTTTTACAGCTGATAGGCTACATTACCCTGGTGGCTCTGTATGCCATGGCACAAGCTACATGGATTGCAGGTCCACCCATGTGTTGGCTTTGTATCCAATATAGGTCAATGGCCAGGCTTGTACACAAAGCCAAGAGCATCCAATTTCCTCATAGGGTACATGGGTATACCATGAGGAGGTCAGGTGAGCTGGGCAAACTCCTCCACTATCTCCAATATGTGCACACGTTGGATTTCTGTCACTGGATACAATCTTTTTGACAAATGAATGAAAAAGGGCTGGACACACACACACGCTATTCTGTTCTATGGAGACTGGAGGGGGGAGGACAAACAAGTAGCATTCCAGTGTGCTTTCCTCCATAGAAACAGTCCCTTATGGTGGTATATTGGGTTCACCTCGACTTATTGATGAATGACATCAATGGACAGCTGTACACATGCTAGAGTTTTGCCCGAGACAATTAGGATCATTAATTGGATGACAATCTTCTAGTGTGTTTGCATGTAAGTTTACATATAGGCTGCTCCCTATAGCAATGGGTTGGCAAGTCAATGTCCAGGGGTTGGGTGGTCAACGTCTGGGCGTGTACAGAAATCCAAGAACCATTGCATCAAAGGGCAAATGGGTATGGTGGGGTGAGGTTACGGGAGCTGGAGCACACACATAGGTGTTTGCTAGCTAAAAGGTACAGCCCCTCCCCCTACAAGGTCTACGGTTTAGCCAATGCTTTGCATACAATTTGCTCCTTGTGGCAATGGGTTGGCTGGTCAATGTCCAGCTTGTATAGAAGGCCACGTGCAAGTGATTGCACCATGAAGCATATGGAAATGGTGCGGTGAGGTCAGGTGATCTACGAGACTACACACATGTATGCTAGCATGAAGGCACAACCACATCCACTCCCCCACAAATATTTTGGTGTAGCCATTGCGTTAGGCGGCTACCAATGGCATTGGGTTGGCTGTAAAAAAATAAGTGGAAGATAAGGTAGAATGGACTGACCCTGTCCAGGGACTTGTGTACCTCGTCTAATTACTGCTACTGCTGCTGGGAAGTTTTCTTTGGTTTGCGCTCAGTCTTTTCCTTCTTCATCCTATCCAGCTTCTTGATCAGCTTGACAGTCCAGTGGGCTCCCACGGGAGCACACAGCTTCCTCACGGGATCAGTGTTTGTAATGAACCTGGAGAACAATGAGGACAGGAACCTTTAGAAAGATCTTGAATCTAAAATTAAGGATATCCTAGTTCAAACACTGCCCTCTACAGGTCATGCCCAGTACAGAATCATGTGACCAGAGACTGAAGTTCTGATCAGAAGCATTATGATGTCTTTAATAACTCTGTCTGTCCTGGATTATATTAAATACAGATTCAGTTTATTATTGTATCAATTAGTACTTTCAAGCATCAGCCATGGTTGCAGGATGCCAAGTATTTCAATTCACGTCTTTACCTTCCTTGGCTGCATGCTTGCTCTTGATCAGTGGCAGCCACTCAGGTGACATTTCCAGAAAGTGAGCAACCATGGCTATATACCATGATTGTCTTCACATTGATCAGATCTTTGTAGAAATATTCAGAATAATTACAATATGCTGAGTCAGCGATTTCCCCTCCATCCACCCCTCCCCATTCCTCCCCCTCTATTGGGCGTCATTAAATCTCTCGTACTTACACCACGGCTGTTATTGAGCATCCGCTCTCCAGAGTATGATTCCTATATCCTTTGACAACGCTCGGTGGGATTCGCTTTCTGTTGGTCTGGAGGCAGCAGTCGGGCACTATGGTAGCTGCGCCTGCAACAGACAAGGCGAGCCAATAAAACAATTCAGTTGTGAAAGTTTTCAGAGCAACAAATATTTACTTAAATTGACCTCAATTTTACCATGAAAAGTGAAGAGTCAAAATTGGATTTTCCTGATAAACAAAGGGTTAAATTAGGGTTAGAATAAAGCCAGCAATACATGCAGCAAATTTCATCCTCTTGTGAGAAACTTGTAAGAAATCCGAAATACAATTACAATTATTTAATCAGAAATGTAACAAATTACCAGATCTATGAACGGATTTAAACTTAGGGAAAGGAATGACGTTAGCATTACGGTGTGAGGGTTAGGATAAGAGGAAAGTTGGATTTAATGATTGCATTGGGGATAGAGAATATAAAGTTATCATTAGTGTTATTGTTGGGTTTAGAGTTCTTGGGATTAACATTAGGTTAAATATAGCATTAAGGGTACAGTTAGGTAAAACATATGATTTAGGGCTAGAGTTAGGCTGAGGTAAGCATTAGGATGGCATTAGGGATAGAGTTAGCAATAAAGTTAAGGTTAGAATTAACATTAGGTTTAGAGTTCACAATGGGGTTAAAGTTGGGTTTGAAGATAAAACTAGGGATAGAGCTTGCATTAAGTTTAGAATTAGCATTAGAGTTAGGCTTACACTTAGCATTAGGGTTAGAATAAAGTTTAGGGTTACAGCTAGATTTAGAGTTCATAATGGGGTTAACATTAGGTTTAGAGGTAACATTAGGGATAGAGTTGTCATTAGGTTTACATTTAGCATTAGGGTGAAAGATAGGTTTAGATTTAGCATTAGGGTTTGGTTTAGAGATAAACTTAGGGATAGATTTGCCTTTGGGTTTAGTTTTGAAGTTAACATTATGAGTAGAATTAGATTTTGTGTTAGATTTAGGTTTGGAGATAACATTAGGGATAGAGTTGACATTAGCATTAGGGTTGGAATTAGGTTTAAAGTTACCATTAGAGTTAGAGATAGTATTAGTGATTGGGTTAGGTTAACATTAGGGTTGGGTTTAGAGATAATATTAGGGATAGAGTTAGCATTAGTATTAGGGCTGGAGTTAAAGTTAGGATTACAGTTAGAGTTGAGTTTAGCTATAGGGTTAGAGTTAGGTTTGAAATTCACAATGGGGTTAGCATAAGGTTTACACATAACATTAGGGATAACTCTTATTCCAATAATAATTTCCGATTGTGGCAGCTGTGCACTTTTGAGATTGTCCACTAGGTGGCAGAACAAGTCATTGCTTTAATAGGAATTGAGACTAGAAATGTGAAAGGATCTGACCATCTTTAAGAGAATTTCAGACAAATTGACAGGGGGAATAATTTATAAATAGAGCCCTCAGAATTACATTTAGAGATAAAATTGGGGCAAGAGTTTGCCATATGTTCCTCTGTTTTTAAATATTCCATGTTTCCAGCTAACGTGGGTTTTTTTTTGACCAAAGGAGAATTTAAAGAAAAAATAAACATCAGTATGACATCAGTATACCTGTGCACATATTTCGCTCAGTGCAGGTTCCATTCAAGAATGCAGATTTACCACTCCCAACACTAAGGCACCTAAGAAAACATCAGCTGTATTTCAGCGGTGTAAATTACATTTGTCCCTGTTTTTTATATTGTAAGATATTTTGTTCTTTTATATTGATTAAGAAAAGCCACTTGCTCCTAAATTATCTTTTATGTCCAGTAGATGGCACTGTGTCCTCATGTAAAGTGTTACAAATTCGGTAAAATGTATATTACATTTAATAGTTTACATGAAGACACAGCTCCATCTAGTGGCCAGAATAAAAATAGAATTAGTATATAAGTATTCATGATGACACAGCACCATCTAGTGGCCAGAATATAGTAATTTGAATAATAGGTCAGGAAATAAAAAACCTTGGTTAATACTCGAGTATATTCATATTCATTTCAAATTCACTGTTGAGACATTAGGACATACAAAAGTTATTATGGTTAGCTATTAAGGGTGGTACACAGAATGTTCAGTGACAAAACCCATTCCATTTAGAAAATTCCACCTATATGTCAAACTAAAGTTAATAGGCTTAATTTTACTCTTCTTGGATCTGTTACTGTTCCATATGAGCCCCTTGTGACATTACTGAAACAATTATCAAATCAACAAAAAAAATGTAAACTACAATAAAATAAACTCCCCTTTCATGTTCTGCTCACCAGAGTGAGTTCCTTTGTAAGAAGGCTGCCGAAGCACAAACTCCCCAGAGTAAATCACAATTGCTGGGAATTCAGTTATTCTAACCGAGCAAACATTGGAAGTGCCAAGCCGCAAAACTCAGTAAACAAAACGATGTAATTTGCCATTTAATCTCTCTCAACAAGATTTACATTTTGGAACTCGCTAACATGACGGAGTCAATAAATCTTTAGCCGAGCCTAGTGGATTGTTCTGGAAGCAGCCAACAGAACACATGGTGCTGGCTCATTGGTTGGAAGGATGAATGGGGATGAAAGTTTAACACTGAAGTCCAGAACCAGTGATTGATTTTAAAGAGGACCTGTCAGTAAATGTAGTCCAATATAAGCATGTAGAACATGCAATGGAGGGTGGATACAATGTACAATAGTATCGTGTGGAGGAAACGTAGCCACACTCCATTGCATGTTCACCATAAAGAAAATCACATCAGCTGAGTACATTTTTTTGCCTATAGAATACAATTTTGCTTTTTCAAGGAATCAAAATGACCGTTCATGAAGGTGTTGATTGGGTTTGGTGCCACAGCAGGTCCGTAAATATAAAGTGAATGGTTTCTACTTCTTGGGGCTCTGTATACAGCCAACTCCCTTTGGCTCAATCAAATCCTGACGTTCCATCAAAGTGCTGCACAAAGACATATTTAATCAGCCAGAATAAACACAGAAATAAAAATTGTAAAAAGTATTTATTATTTTAAGAAGATTCTTTATGTAGCTGTGCCAACTATTCCATTATCATCTGTACAATGTCCATGTTTTAAGATTTCCCCCTGCTTTCTGCCTACATGACAACTGTATCATTTTTTGGTTCTATCAATGGATGACACTCAAGGGTCAATACTGGAATACTGGAGATCAATCAGCAGAGGGAGACATAGAGAAGTGCAAAGTGTGCGGTTGCATGAGAACCCTGCACCCCCCCCCTCCCCCATGGGGGTATTAAGGAATTTCAGCAAGGATGGGGCATATCAATAAAAACTTGCAATAGTGATAAGAATAAAGCGTATCTCTGAGCAAACATAACCCTCTTTATCTTACACTTACCAAAATCCACTATTCAGATTTCCTGGCATTGCTTTTCAGGGTGTGGGTGACCCCGATCCAATACTGGGGAACCATCCAATGCTGTAGATTTGCCCATACCAGTCAATCCCCTTGCACTGATGTCAATGTCGTTTCTGCCCCCCCCCCCCACCTCCTGCTTGACAGCCAATGGATAGGAAGTAGCAACCAAGGAAGAACCCCTGTATTTACAGCGCTGCGTAATATGTTGGCGCTATATAAATCAATATAATAATAATAATAATTATTATTATTATAAAAATAATAATAACCCCGACTCTTGAAAAAATTCAGAAGATCTGGGGCTTAAGGGTCATGTGACTACAGCTTTAGGTAAGTTTTTGCTGGAATTTTGAGTTTTGGATAAAGTAGGGAAAAGTTAGACCTTCAATTTTTGTTCCTTTCCAAGTCCCCTGGTGATCACTGACACGAAAATGAAAAGTAAGTTGAAATCTAACATTTTGAGTTGTCATCAGGGAAAATTGGAGACATTTATTGTGGTTGAAAAAACAAAGTTTTACAAGAATTTCCTGTTGTACCCAGAAAAGGAAGTAAAAAAAATGTCTCTTTAGTAAGAAAAAAAAAAAAAAAAAAAAAAACGCATTAGGGGATTTTAATATTTGGCTAGAAATGAACTTCTAGTACTCTAGTTTCATTCATAATTTTCACCCCTAGTGTGTTCAGAGGTTTTATAGGTTTTTCAGGTCATGGTTTTAAATTCTGGTAAAACGTTAACTGTATGGATAGGGCAGCCAGGATTGAAATATGTTTTTTTTACTGTTATTGATATTTTTAGGATTACAGGATAATAAATATTTATTTAATAAAGTTACATTTAGGAGGGTTTTAAATGATCCCCCTGTAAATTGGCTTATAGTTTTTATGTATACAGGTAGCTTTTCCTATTGACGGCTGAGCATTTTTGAGATTGGCCACTAGATGGCAGAACGAGTCATTATGTTTAATGGGAACTGAAAGGATACCCCTAGAGAGATTCAGGGGGAATCATTTATCTATAGAGCCCAATATAAAACCAAATTGTTCTTTTTAGTAATAACTATCACACACATCCAGAAATTCATACCACAGCAGAATAATAGCCAAATATACATTGCAAAGGATCCTCAGAGTATTAATAAAAGATGTAAATCTTCATGCAATGAATCAGTCCAATAGGAACAATTCGAATAAACTGGCCGCATGCTGACATTTTTACAATCTTCCATCAAGCACAGCATTGGTTAGAAGAGCGATGCCGGTGCTAATTTATTCCATCCAAGAGCTTTGTGAACATTTTGCCAAAGTGCACTGCTCAGTATACAGCAACACAGCAATATTTATAATTTCAAGGGGATTTGCAATAAACTTTTGTAATCCATGAAACAGATTTTTATAGCAATGTGTGCAATTTAAAAAAAAATTATACATTTTTTAATTTGATTAGCCAGATGCTCTGTACGCATGGAGTATGTATCTTTATTCTATGTGCCGTCACTGAATTCTTCACTAAGGAGGGGTTCAAGCTGACATCCGCAGAAGGTTGCAGAATGTTTATGGAGATGACACCACTAACAATGTGCAGATGGATAAAGGAGTATAAAGAGTAATGAAGACAAAGCAGTGGGAGGCCATCAACTCTTATCAATGGTGAAACTTTGCCAAGAATTCAATGATGGCGCTCTGACTTTGGTTGGAATATAATATTTATGTAAAATGAAGAGAAGATTCTGAAACCTCTGTATAGAGGAAGAGTTACTCCACAGCAATGTGCATCAGTTTCAGTACAACACATTTATATTATCATTCATCAGAGCCTTCTGTATATCAGCCTATTAGACTAACTCGGGACAGAATGGGTCAGTTACATGGCATACATAAAAAATTACAGGCCGGGACAGATTTAAACTTTTTGCTCCCCTAGTCCAGCTAGCTTGTGCTGCCCCCTCCCCCCCCCCCATCCATAACAGCCCTTCATGCTGATTGACATAAAACACACCAACAAGAATAAAGGTGGGGGAGGAAGGAAGAAAGAGGAAGAGGGGAGAGAGAGAGGGGGAGAAGTTTGAGAGACAGTGGGGGGGGGGGGGACAAAGAGCGGTATAGAGAAATAGGGGGAAAGAGGGATGAGAGTGGATAGGGAGTGGGTGGGACAGGGTAAGAGAAATTTGGGAGAAGGCAGAAAGAAAGAGAATGGAGAGAAAGGAAGAAAAGAGAGAGGCACAGACAGGGAAAAGAGAGTGGATGGAGGGCAGAAAAAAGGGGCTGATAAAGAGAGAGAAAGAAAAAGGAAAAAGAGGAGAAAGGGGAGGGGGAGAGAGAAAGGTAGAGTGAAATGAGACAGAAAAATAAATGAAGAGGTGAGAGAAGAAGCATGGAAAGGGGGTGGGGGAGAGGAGGGAGAGGGAGAGGGGAGAAAGAAAGGAGAAAGGGAGACATGAGGAAAGAGAGGGGTTAGAGAAAAGGTAGAGGATGGAGAGAGGGAGGTAGATGAGGGAGATGAGGGGGAGAGCGGTAGAAGGAGACATAGAAGAGGGAGAAAGAGAGTGAAGAAGAGAGTGAGGGAGGGAGGGAGTGGGGAGAGAGAGGGAGTATTAAGAAAGAGAAAAGTAATACCTTCAAACAGATGTTACCCTGAAAAGATCTCTGCACTTTATGTGACTCTATTATTTTAATTTTGTGCTTTTTGTTACTGTAGATCTACACATAGATATGCTGCAATGCTGCCCTCTAGTGGTCATTCCACTCCAAGCCACAGCCCAGCGTAGACTTTGGCTCTGCCTACAAGAGCAGCATCTACCTAGGTGTGTGAACCCAAACAGATCTGTCAGGAGATCATCTTAATCCTCTTAGCGGTATTCCCATGTTCAGACTCGGGGTACCTAAAAGCAGAATAAAAACACACTTACCTTGTTCGGTCGCTGTCCAACCGCCTCCTACTGGTCCCTGCAGGTCCTAGGGACACGTCTGCCTCCTCCGATGTCCAGCTGTGAAGTGCAGAGACGTCCTACGGGGTTTCCCGATTACATTGGTGCATGCGTCGGTGCGGCCGGGACTTAGCGGCAGAAAATTCAATCATTTTGTATTGGATTCAATACAAAATAGCTGTATTGAGTCCAATACAAAGAAATATTCATATATTGTATACATGTAATTATATTATGTATATATTATATATGCTGCTGTACAGTTATATTACATTATACCTTTATTTATTTTTTAATATTAATTTTTATGTTTTTTTTTTAAGTTTAATATTACATTTATGACATTTTTTAATTATTAGACATGTATCGGTGAGTTATGCTTAAGAATTATAGGTCTACAATGTAAAATAAATTTCCATGAAAAAAATTGTACTGCTTTTTGCATGGAAATGCGGCCAGAATCAGACCTCTAGAGAGGTTAAACACAAACCAATTCAATTTACTTCATTGAGAGAAATCATCAGAAAGGGCAGAAAATGAACTGTTAGGGCTGGGGAAGGAAGTTAGTGGCTGGGGGNCTTTTTGGAAGGGATCCTATTGGTAGGGTGAACCTTTAGGTAATCCACTTCATAACACCACATTTATCAAAGCACATTGCCAGGTTTTTAATGGCAAGAGGATACCTTGAAATAGAACATAGTCATGTTTTACTAGAAAAGCACACTGATATTATGTAATAAACTAACACAAATCAGGGTTTTATCATTTGTACTAGAAATAAGTGTGATGAGGTGACTGAAAGATTTATTTCACTGGCAAATAACCAGTTTTCTGGGCTTCCTAGATGATATTTCCTTTAAAAAATGATTTGAAATTTTTTAGTTAGGGCAACTTTGCTAATTTTATTTAGTGTTCTTTTCAATTTGTTTTTATATTATGCATTTCTATGTATTTCATTATTTGTGTACTGTTGAAGTATTATTTTTTAATTTTTTGTACAGTTTTTTTTCCATGAGGCTAATGATCAATGTTGTTATTCAGATTTTATTGTACAATCAGCCCATTACCAGCCAATGGGAACACTGTATGAAATAAAAAATTTTTTTAGAAGGTACCAGCCCACCATCCCTGGGACTTTAAGGGAATGGGTGAAGAGAAGAGGACATCCCAGCATCCCTGGGTCCACAAATGTTTTGGGCAAGCAGCAGATGACCTACCCCCATCCCTGTGTGCATAGGTAATTGGGCAAGGAGGAGGTGACCTCCCACTATCCTTGGTCCATAAGTGATTGGGCAAGCAGAATTTCACCTCCTGCCATTACAGGGTGATGTGATTGGGAAATAAATTGGTGACCTCCCATCATTCTAAATTATGTAGGTAATTGGGCAAACATAAGGTAACCTCCCACTTTCTCTGGGTCCATAATTAATTGGCAAGCAGGAGGTAACATCCCACCATTCTTGGGTTCTTAAGTGGTTGAGGAAAAAAAGAAGACCGTACTCCCTAGGTCCATTTTTCTTTGGGCAAGCAGGAGGTGACATCCTACCATTCCTGGGTCCATAGGTGGTTGAGGGAAAAAAGAAGATTCTACATAATCCCTAGGTTCATGAGTGTTTGGGCAAGCAGGAGGAGACCTTCCACCGTCCCTCGGTCTATAGATAATTGGGCAAGCAGGCCTCCCACCATCCCTGGGTCCAAAAGTGATTGAATGAAAAGATAAAGACCTTCCAGCATCACTGGGTTTGTAAATGTTGTGACAATTGGGAGGTGACTTCTCACCATCCACGGGGACTATAAGAGATTGGGTGAACAGGAGGTGACCTTCCACCATCTCTTGGTCTGTAAATGACTGGGCAAGCAGGAGATGACCTCTTACCATCTCTGTGCCCATAGGTGATTGGGGAGTAGGTGACCTTCTACTTTCCTTGGGTCTATAAGTGAATGGGTAAGCAGAAGGTGATCCCCCACCATCACTGGGTCCATAGGTGACTGGAAAAATGGGACGTGACCTTCCATCATCTCTGGGCCCACAAGTAATGAACGGGAGGTTATCTCCTACTATCTCGGGGCCTATAGGTGATTGGGAGAGCAGGTGGTGACCTCCCATCCCTGGGCCCATAAATAGGTGAACAGAGTAAAGTAAAATGGCCAAACAGCAATCTTTTGCTAAAAATTGCTCATATCTATTCCACACACAAAGGATTTTTTTTTTACAGAAAAGTGAATCAAATCAGATTGTGAATTTTTTGGTAAATCTCAGTTTAGCTGCACATTTTTGCCTTTTGGCGATTATTTGTACCTCCATGAACTGCTGCATGTCCCAGTTCTCTTTTCTGGCCTGCGGAGGTCTCATAAATGGATGAGATTTGTTTCTGGCCCACACTGCTGGATTATGTATCATGGGAAACGTGTATCAGAAGTGTAAGTTTCACTTTCTAGGTCGGGATTCACAGGCAATTAATCAGTTTTTAAAACAGCAGAGATCACAAAACTGTTTGCTGTAAGGTTTCTATTACCATGCAGCAATTAATGCTCAAACCCAAGGATATCGGTGTAAACATGTCAAGGCTGATCATCACTGATGGTTGTGGCTCCCTTTCAAGCAATAAACAAAATCAGAAAGACTGGCTGTCAAGACTCGGTGAACCCAGCAGCGCCTTATGCTTGCAAGTATTTATATAGTGCCAACATATTACGCAACGCGGTACAATAAATAGGGGCTTCAAATGACAG
>NC_092863.1:104793137-104794218 GCF_032062135.1 Pyxicephalus adspersus | reverse complement strand
ATAGCTGGGGTCAGGTGTGTGAGATATATACAGTAACATGTAAGGGTCAGGTCTTTGTAATACACAATATACAAACTTATTTTTTACACCTCAACATACAGAGTGCAGGGGTCAGATCTATGCATATCATTATGTATAGATAGCTGGGATAAGGTATGTGTAATGTAATAATAATAATAATAATAACAATAATTATAATAAAATGCATACCATAATGTATGGAGTGCAGGGGTCAGGTCTGTGCAATGTATAAAAGGTCAGATCTGGGTAAGGCATACCATGATGTATAGATAGCTGGGGACAGGTATGTGTAATGCAATAATAACAATAATAATTATAATAAATTGCATACCATACATATGTAATGCAGGGCTCAGGTCTTTAGAATATAAAACATAACATATAGAGTGCAGGGGTCAGGTCTATGTAATACAAAATATAATGTACAGTATGTAGTGGTCAGATCTGTGTAAGGCATATAATAATGTACAGATAGCTGGGGTCAGGTCTATGTAATATATAAATAAGAAATAGGAAAGAGAAAGGCTAGGCTCCTCTCTGATATATCCGTCTTGGTCTTAATCCAGCCTCGAGTACATACATAAAGAAAAAGCAGAAGGGCTTTTTGGCATAAAATATAAAACAGATTTCCTCCAAATAGGAAAGGTATCAATAGTACAAAAAATGGTGATAGTTATTCATATAAACAGTGACCGAGAGTTGATAACTCTGTACAGTCTTTTTACATAGTGATCGCAACTAATATTGTATTCCCGATGCGTTTCACTGGTTGGCTTCTTCAGGGGACATTAGAAAGTTTTATTGAGGAGTCATCACCTGATCCTATTTAACAAACTGCTTAGTTACATGGGATATAACGTGGAGGGAGTATTTTGTATATGGTTGGCTTAGTAGCACCTAATGGGAAACAATGGAAAGGAATTTTATTAAGAATGCAAAATTATTGGTTGAGTTGTTCAGGTTTGTTATGCTTCAGTCACAGCTTGTAGAAAAGTGACATGTTTTGTACTATTGATACCTTTCCTTAGAGTGAATATATTTTATATGGTATGCCGAAAAG
>NC_092863.1:104791056-104792452 GCF_032062135.1 Pyxicephalus adspersus | reverse complement strand
CAGGTTCATTTCAGAAATACATTTTACAATAGTTTAATGATTACAGAGCTTTTGTGACTTTTATATCCATAACATATAAACCCCAATGACTCAATCTGTAAAACTGATTCACTTCACCTGCTGTAGTCATCAAAACAAGATAAACAGAGGAGGAAAGTCTCCATCTGTGAATCTTATCACTGACATGATGAATACATGATATAATTTTGTAGTGTCACAGATACAAGCTGGAATATCTCTTTCTTATCTAGTAAGATCTGTGTTTCTATGTTGGAGCCGTGTCACCGCTTTCCAGTTGATTTCAAGTGATGAATATTGATAGTTCTGCTGCAGGAAAGCCAACCCAACAACACATCAGTCACACAGCTAATACTGTTGATGGCCGAGGCAGCACTGGTTTAGGGTCTGTTATGTCTTTGCACACATACGAGGTTCTCTTCTGCTGTTTTTGGGGTGCAAGTTTAACTCAGGATTGTTTTTGATTGATACTTTTATGCTGAAGTTTGTAAAAAATACACCTGGCATAAGAATAAGTGAAAGGGCAAAAAAAGATGTAAAGACAAAAAGTTATTTTATGTGGCCACCATCCAACCCCTTCTACCCAAGTACTCTCTAAAAATGGGGAAGAAAAATAATTATAAATGCTTACAAATCTCCCTGGTTCTGGTTGGTTTCTGACCCAGTTGTCATTGGGTCTCACAGAACATGGGAAAACTCAGAATCCCAACTTTTGGAGAGGCCACTATGGATCTATACAGTAGAATGGTCTCGTAATACGGATCCCCCAAAATGGCCAGGATCCTGCAAGAACACCTACTGACGTCCCCTCACCTAGGCAAGCCCACCAGAACTTTCACTCTACAAAGTGAACTTACTCATTTTTAACACTACTTTTGAGGTTGGCTGGTTTTCAGAGCAGGCTATTGCCAAGGGCCCCCATCTGCTCTAGGACCCTTTATGACTATATAGAAGGGTATGCAGGGAGCTAGAATGCTGTGCAGTCCCCATATTTGCGCCTTGTTTAGTTTTTTAATTAACACAAAGAATGCAGCAAAATGATTGAAACACAACGAAGAGCAGGATGCATCAAAGTCAAATCAAAGAGTTCTTTCATGCTGTCTCATGGCAAAGAGCAAGCACGGGAAGTTGTACAACAGTTGTAAAATTATTAGTGGATGAGGAGCTCAGTATAAGAACGTCTAAAAACTTTAGTTCATTACAAATCCTGAATTGATTGCTTGTGGTTGGTGGAGGGATGGTGGGCTTTCCCATCAACTTCAACAAATTATGAGACTACAGCAAATTCCTAAGGTATGACCTTTGTTCCACCTCATATCTCTATAAGAATACAATATGGACGTTTTTAACCCTGAAGAAATAGAACAAACCTGAAACG
>NC_092863.1:104785283-104790933 GCF_032062135.1 Pyxicephalus adspersus | reverse complement strand
TCACATTGCTCCAGTGTGGGCTACTGAGGTTACACAAAGATTAAAATAATAGCATTCTGCAAGTTGGAAAGTTAAAGTGCCTTGTGTGGGCTCTTGACAGATATTCATTTTAATTATAGGAAATTCAATCTTTTTTTGTATCTTTTAACCCTTTATGATAAAAGTCATTTCAGCTTAGATATCCTGACTGAGCTTTGAAACAGCTGTAGTCACCATTTGTCTGCACTGCAACTCGATGGGCTCTGTTTATAAACCAGGGAATCTGACATTCCCTCAAACATTCCCTGGTGGGAACACATGGATGAGGGAATGTCCAATTCTTTGTTTTGTAAATAGAGTGCTATGACTAATCTACATTATTATGCTACTATATCTGTTTGTTTATTTACTGTACATTTAGATGCCATCAGGTATGTGTGTATCGTTTTGCTTAACGTATAG
The DNA here is from genome assembly GCF_032062135.1 of Pyxicephalus adspersus. Classification (NCBI taxonomy): domain Eukaryota; kingdom Metazoa; phylum Chordata; class Amphibia; order Anura; family Pyxicephalidae; genus Pyxicephalus; species Pyxicephalus adspersus. The sequence goes on along the minus strand of NC_092863.1, from coordinate 104,790,492 downwards.
CTACCCCTGAGGAAGCCTACATCAGGTGAAACGTGTCGGGTATCATGGCCTTACGTATGCAAATCTCTGTGACCAATTACACATAAGGCATGCTAAAAGATGGTTACTGTCTACTTTGCAATTGATTTAACCTGATTAACATCCTACTGTGAAATTAGAGATCAGTGAATATTTGTTTCTCTGTATAAGAAATTATCGTTATTATAACTTTTTGTTTGCCAAAACCCTTCTCATTGTCTTTTTCTCATATATCTCCATACCAAAGGATTGTCAACAAAGCCCATTTGAGGCAATAATAACTACATCAATACATGTATACTCCCCTTCTAATCACCAAATTGGCTAAGCCCTACTATACTGGTCAGTTACAGGTAATACAGTAAGTTTATTATTTATGTAAATAAGTAAGTCTAGAAGAATTTATTCTGTTTGTGATTATATATTAATGATTATTCTCTAATTACATTATATATAGACTCCCTAGATTTCCATGGTATCTGAGCAGGAAACAATCTGCTGTTCTGGATCAGTGGGTAGAAATATTCTCAGAGTCTTTGCTGTGATCTCCTCCTCTCCTTCTGTATTTATAGGCAAATAGAAGAGATTTCCGCCCAGCTCGACATGTTGGCCGAGTGCCCGGCACTCCTACTCTTCCACTCTTCACACCTTGTCCATCTTATCAGCCAGAAGTATAATATTAAAGAATCACTCTATCTTTATGTGTTACCAGCCAGTACATCTAATGCTATCCAGGCAAACCTGCAGCTATGCTGATTTCAGAAAGTTTACTCCTAATTCATAATTCCTGCTTGGATGATCCCTGCTATATATTTCAGTGATTGAAACCTGGTAAATATTTACAATATTTCACTTATAGGAGCTGCTTCAGTTCAAGGGAGCTTAACCCCTTTATTCTCTACTATTTAACCCTAACCAGCCTTAATTAACCCATTCCTCCCCTTATCCCCTTAGCCATCATTTCTTTTGTTTTCTCTTTACTTTTTGTTTTTTTATTTATTTTGTATTTGGTTCCCCCCCAAAAAAAATTAATATTAACTTTGGCATGTTTCATACAAGACAAGATGAATTATAGAACCAACTGTATGCATTTTATTTCAATTAATTACGGTAAATCTACCTAAAGGTCAAACTATAATAAAAAATAATTTAATCCATAATTTTTAATTTATGTATATTTTAGGTACAATTTTATATAATTAATGTATAATATAAATTTACATGCTTTTGTACTGCCAAAAAAAAGTCTTGTTTGATCCATAACACAAGCGGGTTCATGCTGCGAAACGCATCAGCTTCAGTATAAATATTTGTCAGCTACATTCAGAATTTTTTTTTACCATTTTAACATCAACTTATTATATCATGAAGCTGTGTCTAAGTATGGATAGGTCACAAACATTACGTGTTTGTATTGTTTGTACTTTTTGCAATTGTTCTAATTTTGATGAATAACTAGTTTTTATGATTTTTTTTAATAATAAAGTTTGTATGACAATTTTTTAATAATTTTATGATCCGTACTGCTTTTTTCAACCCCATGGTTTAGGTGTTTGAAGATTTTTGTCCCCATAACACAATACAAAACAGGACCGTAAGGGGGGTCGAGAATGAGAGCTTAACTGAGATCACACAAATAATAAAAAATATATACACACAGACATACTTGCAGATAAGGTACAAAAATAAAAAAAGTAATATATAATGATATAATGATTCATCTGTTCCATATGAGGGGGGGGGCAAGAATGAGAGCTTAAGGGGTTAAAGGGAGTTCAGGCAAAAAACACAATTCCTAAAAGCTGGCATAATTCATCAAACATTTACTGACAATCTCCCCAATGCACGTGTTTTAAATTATTTGATGATTGATTCACCTGCACTGAATGTTTAGTGAATGTCACATTTTCTGCTTTATAAATACGCCTTGTAAATGAAAATAAACCGGGCTGAATTCCACCCCATTCACTGTAATCATAAAATCTGATTATGAAAAATGGTGGTGGTGAGATTATTGTATCTTTCCAGATGTATATTATGTTATTATATTTCAACATTACTGGCACACTGATTTGGTTGGGTTTTGTTTTAAAAAATGAAATGGCTGAAGTGACTCTGTATTGACACCAATATATTGCAATATTTAATATTCTTAACATGGAAATGATAAATACAGATCCTAAAACCTATAGGGCATATATATATATATATATATATATATATATATATATATATTAATTATTAAATATATCATAATATACATTATTTTAGGGGGCAGTAAGTTACCAATTTATAATTTAAATTCTAGCCCTATTAATATTAAACAATAAATTAATAATTACATAATATAAAACATCATAAATAAAATAGGTCATAAATATAAAAAATAAAAAATCTACTGTTCTTTTCTTTGATGCTTGGTAAAGAGTCCATGTAATACTTCCATATATTTATTACCTCTGCCTCCTCATGGCAGGGCATGATTTACTAAAGGAATGAAGAATGTTCACACACAAAATTATCCAATCATGTGCAATGAAAAAAAAATAAAAATAAAAAATGATACAATTGGTTGATTTAATTGAATCGTTTTTTTTTTTTTTGAACATTTTGAGCCCAGGTTCCCTCCTCAGGTAGTCTCCATAGATGAATTAAACAAAAACAAAGACTGTAAAATGTATGTAAAAGAAATGTATGCAAAGGATGTAAAAACAAGGCCATTTCAGGTGTCAAGGAATCTGTCTTTATTTTCCATCAATCATTAATTATCTAGTAATCTCATCTCTAACAATACAATGGCTCATTACAATAATACTACATAATTGTCTGATATCATTGTACCCGACGCGTTTTGCAGATAGGTGATCTGCTTCTTCAGGAGAATCCTAAAACAACATTACAGATAGACATAACCCCATTAGTAATGGCATTCTTTTTTATATAACATCACATTTCTGGACTGAGGTTCAGAAATGACCAATTGTGTAAATCCTGATGTCTATGCAATTTGTTGCCTGGGCTCACAAATGTCTTACAAAGATCAGCCCTTGTTGCAGCCTCCCACCTTGTGACTTGATACACAGTTACAATGTTGCAGTTGACTGAGGAGACTGTGAAAATGCTACCTTCTGCCTGCAGCAGACTGATAGCTTATCACAGCCTAGACAAAGTCACTGACTGGAGAGGGATGAGGCTACAGCTTTTCATGGACACAGATAGTATTTCTGTATTTTAAGAACTGTAAGTAATAAAGCTGTAAAGCTAAATTGGCAAAACAAGTTTGAGGTCTGGGACTAAAATAATGACTTTTAATAGACTATCTTCACTGACCAGCTAACTTTTTCTCTTCTGTACAATAATAAACAGTGAAATTTAATAAAAATTATATAAATTATATTTAAATATTTTTAGAGAGAGAAAGAGAAAGAGAGAGAATTCTGCACAAGGTATCTGTACTTTGCACAAAAATTGTGAACAAAAATCCAAATATCTCTTTATTATGTGCAAAATATTTTTACCTTTCTATTTCTTATGACAAACAATATGTAACAATATTTACAGAATCCTGTTTGTTGAATTAAATGTCATTGGAATGTGATGACTATTATAAATGTCATTGTATATATTTCTGTGGATGCAGTGCTGGATGCAACATAGGAAATGCAACATTTCTCTAAGAAAAGAGAAAGAAATTACCTTCAGAACATTAAATCAAGAAAGAACATATCAAGAAGAACATTTGATAAGAGAAAAAATACCCTAAAAACTTTAAGACAGAGGTTGGCAAACAAGCTTGCTGAGAGCTACGCAAATGGCCGATAAGGTTTGGAAGCAGGAACAGCAATGGAAAGGCAAACATCAAAGCTTCGGGCCATTGGAAAAGTTGTAGGAGCAATGCTTGAGAAGGGAGATGTAATGCGCCTGGGCACACAAACCACAACCAAGTCCAGATATCCTTCTATCACTTTTTATTAACGTCATAAAACATGACAAGGGTTAAGTCCAAATAAGCAAGGTACAGGAGGGTAAGGCAAAGGCAGGTCAGGAACAATCCGAGTTCAGGGCAGGCAGCAGACAAGAATGCTCATTAACAATCCGAGGTCAGGGCAAGCAGAGTTCAGGCAAGAGTCAGGTTCAGACCAGGTCGCTATGGAAATGACAAATGGGATTAGCATAAACCAATACAAGGACGCACCCAAGCACACTGTGTTCACAGAGGCTTATGGAGGGCAATGGTGTACAGGACAGGCTCTCCTTAAATGGCCAGAGTGACCAATGACCTTGAGCCACCTGGCGCCATTTGATTTGACAGTAACTGAATCCCCTGCGATTGGCTGCAGGGAATTCAAACTAACTATGTCCCGCCCCGTGGCGAGGCAGCCGAGTGGGGGGGGTACAAGAGGCACGCATGGTAGCATGCGCACCTCTTCCCACAGCACCCCTGGGACGTGCACTACTTTGCATATCCAAAGGAAGGCTGAGAACAGGAGTTTCTGTAACCACGTCCATAGAGATGCAAGGGATGCCCCCTGGCTAAACAGTAGTTTGGCCAGGATGGATCCCTCCGCCTGCAGAGAGAGACACGCTGCGAGCAGAGCAGCAGCCTCGGCCATGCTGCCTGCTACAGCGGCATCTCCCTTTGTGGCTGGGATCCCCAGGGACGCCGCGGGCTCGCAGGACGGGTACGTTCCTTACAGGAGATCTAAGTTGGGGAGTAAAGAGCAGTGAATTGGGGTAGAACACTTTACAATTGCAAAAGAAGAATATTTTTATATTGTAGACCTGTAACTTACCGAAATATGTCCAAACAAGGGTCTAGTACATATCCTGAATATAATATGAAGTATTATAATAAGAAGAAATATCCTGAAGTTTGAAACAGACAATCATGTAAAAAAAAAATTAATTTTAATAATAAAATTTAATAAAAAAACACAAAAATCAGCTTAAACAAGAATGCATAAATAAATCACAATTACTGAAAATAATGAAAATGCAATAATTCTGTATATTGTATTGTACTATATTTTTCTAAAACACCTCCCTAGTGTGGTAAATTTTAAAACGGGACAGCACAGAGTCCAACGTCACATACGTATAGACAAAACCACCAAAATATATTTTGTATTATTTTGTCTTGTATTGGATACAGGAGTTTATTTTGAATACAATACAAAATATTTGAATTTCC
>NC_092863.1:104775003-104784465 GCF_032062135.1 Pyxicephalus adspersus | reverse complement strand
ACTAAAAACAAAACAAAAGATGTTTTGATGTATGTTAACCAAATGGTTATTTTTATTGATAATTAATGAGAGTACTTAAAAACCCCCACCAACAAAAAAAGCACATGCAGCAAATATTCTCTTCTGTTTGAAGTTGTATCACATATCACCGAGCTGCTCCTGGTGCACAGCACTGGATGCATGCCAAGGCACATTTATAAACATCCAAGCACCTAGCCACAATGCCGTGTGCAGGAGACCGGCCAGACCCACAATGACAGCATGCCGAAATCTGTGCCAAACAACCCCCTGTCCTTCCCTTACAGATCTTAAAAGAAAATACTCATGACTTCAAAAATTGATTACATTTTTAAAATTTAACTTAATGTACAGCGCTGCGTAATAAGTTGGTGCTATATAATTCCTGTTTATTATTATTATTATTATTATTATTTATTAATAATAATAATAATAATAATAAACAAGATAATAATAATAATAATAATGATAAAATTAATAATAATAAAGCAAGGAATCTCCCTGGTGGAGAATTCTTCAGGTCCATGTGTTCCAATGGCAGTACATTTTGGAGATGCCCCTGGAATAAAATGTAAAGGTAAAGAAAAACCTACCATGGGGAACACTTCCAGGGACAATTAATAATATTATTATTATGATTAATATTAATAATAATATTAATATTATTATTATTTTTAAGAAATGGTATTTATATAGCACCAACATATTACGCAGCGCTGTACGTAAAATAGGGGTTACAAATGACAGACAGATACAGACAGTGACACAGGAGGGGGAGAGAACCCTGCCCCGAAGAGCTTACAATCTAACAGGTGGAGGGATTATCAGAAAATAGGAGGAGGATATGTAATATTGGGTAAGTAGTGATAGTGAGTAGTGTTGGTCGAATATCTCACTATTTGATTCGACAGCTATTCGATCCAATAGTCAGATATCGTTTGGGTGATCGGATGCCGAATTCGAACACCATTGAAGTCAATAGTGGGAGAATTTGGGTTATTTTTAGGGACTATTAGATTAGATTAGATTAGACAATCAGATTGCTCTTGCAGCCCTTTACTAGTTGTATGTGTTCTTAGATAGAGTTTCTCTATCCAAGAACACGAAGCTCTAAATGTGATGAATGGGGAAACTTGTCAACCTCTAGTGCCCTGGGTTGGCCTGCATGTGACTGCGGGAACTGAACTGCAGATGAACTCTGCAGTTCCACTACGACCCCTGGGCACTACAAATTACTTAACCCGTAGTGCCCCAGGGATCGCACACTCTTCTCAATGATTGCAGACAATGCTACAATCATTGAGAAGATGCCCGGCCGGCAAATATCTCTTAAGCTCCGTACACACTTGCAATTTTTGTCGTTGGAAAGGATCTTTCACGATCCTTTCCAACGACAAGGGAGTGCACGATGCATGAACGATGCTGTACAGCACCGTTCTGCTCTATGGAGAGGGGAGGGGGAGAGCGACGGAGCGGCACCCTGCTGAGCGCTCTCCCCTTCCCTTTCATTAGGATCGGTTGTCGTCCATCGTCCGTGGATCCGGCAGGACGGTCTTTCGGACGATGGACGACAACGACTGTACACACACCAGATTTTCGCCCAATAATTGGCCGATGCCGATTATCGGGCGATAAAAATCTGCCGTGTGTACGTAGCTTTACTCTGTAACACGCACAGAATTATATTATATTTGTTACATTTTTCTCGCAGTATATAAAAGAAAAATGTAACAAATGTATCATAATATTACTGTGCTGGAAAGTGAGTTAAGCTGCGTACACACTTCCAATTTTTATCGTTGGAAATGAACAACGAACGAACGACGAACGATTGATTGGTCAAAAATCGTTCGTAAAAAAAGTAACCAACGACGCCGACGAACGAGAATAGTCACTGGAAATGAACGACCGGACCGGCGGATTGGATTGGACGACGATCGTTTACCATCTATCGTGTGTACGGTCATTCAGTGATTGTTCATGGTCTGAGCATGCGCGATGAACGAACGCTCGCTCACTTCCTGTGGTGCACGTCACTTCCTGTATCGTTCAAACGATCACATCTATTGTGTGTACAATATCTGCGAACGATCGTGTCGTTATCTGCATGTACAGGATCGGTGCTATACGATTGTTCGCCGATATCGTGCAGGATCGTTCGTCGTTCGTTTACCAACGATAATAATTGGAAGTGTGTACGTAGCTTTACAGAGTAAGAGATTTCATGTCATTGTAGAATAACCTGTTAAAAAAAAAATTAAATAAACACAAACACTCAATAAACTAATTTAACGTAATTTTCATTTTTTAACACATTTTTTTTATCCAAAATGTAATCGTCGAATCTCATTTTTTTTTTTTATCAGTTCTATCTGAATTCAAACAGCAACACTAGTTTAGGAGACAGAAGAAGACGGGTAGGTGAGGTTGAAGCGTTGGGTTTTGAGGGCTCTTTTAGAGGATCAGAAAGTAGGAGCAATCCGAATAGGGCGAGGAAGACCATTCCAGAGAGTCGGGGCAGCTCTAAAAAAGTCTTGGAGCCGTGCATGTGAGGAGGTTATGAGTGAAGAAGTCATTAGTGGAGCAATTAGCAGACAATTGTCTGACATTGGAATTTCTCGTACTGGGGAGATTGACGTTTAATTGCTGGGACAAGAAATGAAGATTAAAAAATGAAATTTCCCCAATAGTAATGTAAACAGCAAAAAAAAAAAAAAAATGCTGACAGAGATTACAACCTCTCCTTTCTATATCCACCAAAAAAAAAAAGTTTTGGCACATACACCTTAACAACTTTCAATAAGAAATCCGTAAAAGCATGATCCTAACAGATAATACACACAAGAACACGCAATAAAAAAAATTGTAATCCTTGTAAAAGATAATTTAAGACATTTATTCAGCAGGGAATATACCCCAATTACATATTATCAGAAGAGAAAAAACACGAGGGCTCTATTTATAAATAAGGGAATCAGACATTCCCTCTGTGGGAATTAATTTCTGCCATTCCCTGTTGTATGTATTCTATTATATTTGTATATTTTAAAATAGTCCTAAGAATATTACCAACAGCTTTATACATAGTAAAAAAAAATATGAATAAAACCAGTGTACGAATTCTGGATAATTAACACAAAGCACATTTCCATGCAATTTTACTGGGTGAATAGCAGTGAATATATATATTTATAATGACCCCTAGGAGATAAACATCACCCCAATACAGTCTGAAGGGTTTTATTATTATTTTTTAATCATATTTGTTTTTTTAACCTTTTGCTTTTACCAGAATGGAATGTTTATATTTAAACTTCCCAAAGTATCTCATGTACATTTGAAATATTTATTACATTTATTAAAATATTTATTACAACACAATTCTCTGTTTTATAAATAGAGCCCTAAGAATATTTTATTTCCTCATTCTCACCAAAGGGTTTAACATTACTTTTTTGTTACTGTATCTTTTTTATTTACATCATACTTTACTTTTACATTTATTTTTTTTTAGGTTATCTTACTACACCTAATTTGTTTTTATATAAACAGGAATAAATACTCCACTAAGACAAAAAAAAAGATTTAAACCTATTTTTTTCATAAAAAAAAAAATGATTACCAAACACATTAATTTTTTTTTTTTTTTTTTTGAATGTTATTATTATTATTTTTGCCCTATATGTTGTATTGAGGAGACACAGAGGCAACTGAGAGAAAAGGTTGTTACAAACTAAAGGGAAATCTCCTACTTGAGTTTCCTCATATTAAAATTTCCTTTATTCTTATTCTAGCAACAGGTGAAAATTTTGTATCTTTTCTCATTTTCAGTCACCATGACAGACGGGAAATAAATCTTCCAATGGAAGACACATCAGAAAAAAAAAATAAAAAAAAACTGTTCACCGGGAAAAATGGGTTTGGATAAATTAGAACTTTGAATAATTTTTTCAATAAAAAAATCAAAAAAATTGGTCACACAAAAAAGGGTAAAACTAATAAATTTTAGCATCTTAGCATTCTTTGGATGTGGTGATTATTATTACTAATATTATTACACAGTATTTATATAATGCCGACATATTACGTAGTGCTGTACAAAGTCCATAGTCAAGTGGTTACATTAGTTTTCATATTTAGGAAGCACAGAAAATACATTTTCATCTTTCATGATGATGAAAGAAGAAAGCGGAAAGAATCTTGGCAAGTAATCCCGCCAATCCATCGGAGATGGTGTGTAAAGCGGGTGACAACCATGGCTGCCCATATAGATACATGGAGACATTATTGTGACACAGAAACTGTGTTGCTGGATGAAAAAACTGGTGAAAGTAAAGAGAGCAGCCACCACATGTAAGGACATGCACAGTGGATTGACATTTTTATTTTTGGGTTTAGATATATTTCATCTATATATATATATATAGACTGCATAATATATGTAATTGTTTCATGGTTGTTTTTGGTGTAGTTTTACTCTTAATAAATCTTAGATTGTAAGCTCTTTGGGTAAGGTCCTCTCCTCCTCCTGTATCACTGTCTGTATCTGTCATTTGCTGTCTGTCAACTCCTACATAATGTACAGTGCTGCGGAATATGTTGGCGCTATATACATACTATTCAATATTACTATATCAATATTAATAATAATATTAGTAAAAAATAAAGACAGGAAGACTCTCTCCCGAGTCCTTAGTCCAGTGGCTGATTTCAGAGATTCTTCAAGGACTTGGCTATGATTTGTGTAAAGGAAGCATAATGTTTTAAAAATTATAATTCATTAAATTCATTTTCACTTCCTCGCTTGAGTCACTGCTTCATTGTAAACAGAAAATGTATGGCTCAGCCACAAAATAACTTGAAATGAAGGAACATCATAGTGCAGGGATTTTCTAATTAAGTTCTAAGTTTGGAATTTATTTTTCCAGTTATTAGTAAAAAAAATAAAAATGGCTATTGATGAGTCAAATGGGGTTATGAGTATATTTATTAAATAACATCTGATTATAGAATCATTTATGGTATTATTACTTCCAATTTCTTTTTACTTTTTATCATTTATTTTATATGTAATGTATTATAATATTATATTATGTAATGTATTGTATGATATTTGTTTGTCATTTGTGCTGTTTAAAATATGATACATGCAAACTTTTAAATATACATTGAATTCTTTGGGAGTTTTAAATATACACATTCTGTCCCGGAGTGGGAATACCGGGATTATTCATCTGTGTGAAAAACAAAGAATGGAAATCAGAAAATTTATGATGTTGCTTTAAAAAGAAGACCTAAGATTGTGGACCAGATTTATTAAAGCTCTTGTTAATAGTATTATTATTAATATTATTATTAGTAATAATAAACAATATTTATATAGCCCTAACATATTAGGTAGTGCTATATATTAAATAGGGGTTGCAAGCGTCAGACAGATACAGACAGTGACACAGGAGGAGGAGAGGAGCCTGCCCCGAAGAGCTTACAATCTAAGAGGTTCTCTGGAATGGTCTCCCTCGTCCTATTCGGCTTGCTCCTACTTTCTGCTCATTTAAAAGAGCACTCAAAACTCATTTTTTCAAACTTGCCTACCCGTCTTCTTCTGTCATTTGAAACCATCACTACTTCCCACACTACATATCTCCCCTCCTATTGCGTGTGAAATTCCCCCACCTACTAGATTGTAAGCTCTTCGGGGCAGGGTCCTCGCCTCCTCTATCACTGTCTGTATTAGTCTGTCATTTGCAAATCCCTATTTAATGTACAGCACTGCGTAATATGTTGGCGCTATATAAATCCTGTTTAATAATAATAATAATAATAATAATAATAATCCCACCAATCTCCCGGAGATGGTGGTTAAGGTCCGGAGCGGGTGACAACCATGGCTGCCCTTATAGATATATGGAGACATTATTGTGACACAGAAAATGTGCTGCTGGAAGAAAAAACTGGTGAAAGTAAAGGGAAAGATGCAAACTAATGCAGCCACCACGTCTAAGGACATGCACAGTGGATTGACATTTTTATTTTTGGGTTTAGATATATTTCATCTTTATTTATATATAGACTGCATAATATATGTAACTGTTTCATTTGTTTTACTTTAGTTTTACCTAATAAATCTGTGATTGTAAGCTCTTCGGGTCAGGGTCCTCGCCTCCTGCGGTGTCACTGTCTGTCAACTATTTAATGTACAGTGCTGCGGAATATGTTGGCGCTATATACATACTTTTCAATATTACTATATCAATATTATTAACATATTAGTAAAAAATAAAGACAGGAAGACTCTCTCCCGAGTCCTTAGTCCAGTGGCTGATTTCAGAGATTCTTCAAGGACTTGGCTATGATTTGTGTAAAGGAAGCACAATGTTTTGAAAATTATAATTCAATAAATTCATTTTCACTTCCTCGCTTGAGTCACTGCTTCATTATGAACAGAAAGTGTATGGCTCAGCCACAAAATAACTTAAAATGAAGGAACATCATAGTGCAGGGTTTTTCTAATTAAGTTCTAAGTTTGGAATTTAATTTTCCAGTTATTAGTAAAAAAAATAAAAATGGCTATTGATGAGTTGCATGGGGTTACGAGTATATTTATTAAATAACATCTGATTATAGAATCATTTATGGTATTATTACTTAGAATTTCTTTATACTTTTTATCATTTATTTTATATGTAATGTATTATAATATTATATTATGGAATGTATTGTATGATATTTGTTTGTCATTTGTGCTGTTTTAAATATGATGCGTGCAAAATATGATGCGTACATTTGATTCTTTGGGAGTTTTAAGATTATACATTCTGTCCCGGAGTCGGAAATACCGGGATTATTCATCTGTGTGAAAAACAAAAAATGGAAATCAGAAAATTTATGATGTTGCTTTAAAAAGAAGACCTAAGATTGTGGACCAGATTTATTAAAGCTCTTGTTAATAGTATTATTATTAATATTATTATTAGTAATAATAAACAATATTTATATAGCCCTAACATATTAGGTAGTGCTATATATTAAATAGGGGTTGCAAGCGTCAGACAGATACAGACAGTGACACAGGAGGAGGAGAGGAGCCTGCCCCGAAGAGCTTACAATCTAAGAGGTCTGAGCACAAACATAGCAAGCCAAAATCTAAAAATACTTTGATTTGTTACGATGCATCTTATTAGGAATGCCGAATTTCTGTGCGGTCATGGAAATAAATTGGAATGTTTTTTATTCCGTTCTTGGCCGCAGAATATTATTTTACCATCTCAGCAAAATGAGATCCGTGACTCAAACAATAGAAAACATAAAACAATCATCGTTCATCATCTTCATCAGAGCACACAGCGGGAATATAACGCAATCCGCTTTTTATTTTTCTGAAGGCCGCTCATTACAAATTACAGAAACAATAAAAAACAAATCCATCTGTTTCTTTGTATTATGTCCAATCACAACGCAGAGTCCTGCAAAACCGAAATATTTATTATTATCAAAGGTGATGTAACGATATAACGCAACAATATATTATATATCAATAAGAAGCTGCCTGGGCTCAGATGAGATCCAATTATTAGTCTTCTCTTACCTAGTGGGATAAATGTCTCTATATTAGGATGTATCCGGTCTATACACCAGCGGCTCTGGGTGTACAGTGGGATAAATGTCTCTATATTAGGATGTATTCTGTGCTCTGGTCATACATTTATAATTAAATTGCATTATTTTTACAAATATTTTTATAATTTTTTATAACTATAATTTTGGATGTTTTTTCCCTTTAAAAAAAAAAAAAAAAAAAAAGACGCTCCCCAAAATTTCTGTAAATGATTGTAATTCTCTATTTTAAAGTTTTTAAATTTTATTTTAAAGTTTCTTTTCACATTTTGAGGTTATATGCTTTTATTATTATGATTTATAAATGTTTAAGAAATCCATTTGAGGTTTGCTGGATCACCCATGTTCTCCCATGATAGTTTATTTTCTCTAATCTTAGAGAGCTTTAATAAATCACACCCAATAAATATGGTTGATTATTTTAAGGTCTTTATATGAGGTATAGCTTGATTAATGTGATGGCCATTTTGTACTTCTTGGATTATTATTATACAGTATTTATATAGCACCATCATATTACACAGTGCTGTACAAAGTTCATAGTCATGTCACTAACTGTCCCTCAAAGTAGCTCACAATCTAATGTCCCTACCATAGTCATATGTGAATAATGTAGTCTAAGGTCAATTTTAGGGGGAAGCCAATTAAATTAACTGCATGTTTTTGGGAGGAAACTGGAGTACCCGGATGAAACCCACACAGACACAGGGAGAACCTGCAAACTCCATGCAGATAGTGTTCTGGGTGGGATTCGAACCTAGGACCCAGCGCTGCAAAGGTAGAGTGCTAACCCCTGAGCCACCATGCTGCCCGTGCTGGATGATAAGATATTGTTTCCCTCGTGGCTTGGAGAGCCAGATATCTCCGGAAGTCATTTGATAAAAAATAAAGGTCTGAAGAAGAGTCTGAAAATTGCAGAAAAATGACATGGAAAATGCAGAAATACCTAAAATAACAAATACAAGGAAATAATAGAATAGTTTTTTTTTCAACCTATTCTAGCAGCCCTCAAAAGGGCCACAAAAGCCCCCAAAATGACATAAAATGAGAATTTTGCTCACTATTCCTGCAGAAGTTAATGATCACACTGTCCAGTGATTCATATGAGCACAGCCGCATTTCCTATTTCCTAATGCTTGTATGTGAGCGTGATTTTACTTGGCAACACGGATCCCCATCCCGAACCTTCGTATTACTGCAAACATAGCAAGCCAAAATCTAAAAATACTTTGATTTGTTACGATGCATCTTATTAGGAATGCCGAATTTCTGTGCGGTCATGGAAAAATATTGGAATGTTTTTTATTCCGTTCTTGGCCGCAGAATATTATTTTACCATCTCAGCAAAATGAGATGCGTGACTCAAACAATAGAAAACATGAAACAATCATCGTTCCCATCATTTTCATCAGAGCACACAGCGGGAATATAACGCAATCCACTTTTTATTTTTCTGATGGCCGCTCATTACAAATTACCGAAACAATAAAAAACAAATCCATCTGTTTCTTTGTATTGTGTCCAATCACAACGCAGAGTCCTGCAAACCTGAAATATTTGTTATTATCAAAGGTGATGTAACGATATAACGCAACAATATATTATATATCAATAAAAAGCTGCCTGGGCTCAGATGAAATCCATTATTAGTCTTCTCTTACCTAGTGGGATAAATGTCTCTATATTAGGATGTAGCTGGTCTATATACAGGCGGCTCTGGGTGTACAGTGGGATCAATGTGTCTATATTACAGCGGGATAAATGTCTCTATATTAGGATGTATCTGGTCTATAAACCAGAGGCTCTGGGTGTACAGTGGGATAAATG
>NC_092863.1:104771440-104773196 GCF_032062135.1 Pyxicephalus adspersus | reverse complement strand
GGATAAAAGACAAATGTAACAAATGTATCATAATTAGTGTTGGTGTTCGAATTCTGGTTGTCCTTATATTCGACCCGAATATGGCTGTTCGAATTCAGATAGACCCAACCCGAAAAAAATGAGATTCAACAGCAAAAATTTGGATTAAAAAAATGTTTGTTGAGTGTTTGTGTTTATTTAACAATTTTTTTTTTTTTTTACAAGTTATCCTACAATGACATGATATCTCTTACCATGTAAAACACTTTCCAGCACAATAATATTATGATACATTTGTTAAATTTTTCTTTTATTTACTGCAAGAAACATGTAACAAATATATCATATTACTGTGCTGGAAAGTAGGAGATAATTGCGGGGCATCTTCTCAATGAATTCAGCCGTGGCTGCAATCATTAAAAAGAGTTTGCGATCCCCGGGGCACTATAGGTTAATTAACATGTAGTTCCCCGGGAATGGTAGTGGAAATGCAGAGTTCATCTGCATTTGAGTTCCCATGGTCACATGACAGTGGGAACTTTGCCGTCACAGCTGTGACTGCAGGCGAGCACTAGAGGTTGAATGGTTTTTCCATTCATCACATCTAGTGCCGTGTGTTCTTGGATAGAGAAACTCCTTCCAAGAACACATACTACTTGTACAGTGCAGCAACAGCAATCAGGATTGCTGTTGCAGCCCTTTAGTATGTGTTCCTGGATAGACTTTCTCTATCCAAGAACACAGGACTCCCTTTTTTCTTGGATAGAGAAACTCTATAAAAGAACACATACAACTAGTAAAGAGCTGCAAGAGCAATCTGATTTAGGAACTATGTTCCTAAAAATAACCCAAAGTCTTCCATCATCGACTTCAATGGTGTTCAAATTCGGCATTCAATCGCCCGAACAATATCTCACTATTCCATCCAATATCTGTTGAATCTAATAGTGAGATATTCGACCAACACTAATTATAATATTACTGTGCTGGAAAGTGTGTTACAGAGTGAGAGATATACCCATGTCATTCAGCAGAGAGAGTAAGCCCCGGGAGCCGCCATCTTCTTCGCTCTTCTTCCGGGTTCTTCTTCCTACATCACCTGATCTCACATCATGCATTTGTGAGATTGGGTGACGTAGATGGGGAAAGCACATGCGTGATATCGGCATTTTTTTTTCTCCCTTTAAAAAAAGGCACCCTCTGCGCATGCTTGAAATCGAGCATGTACAGAAGGAGCAGCCATTAGCCTCCCGGGATGTATGACATATATATCACCGTGACAGAAAGGGGAGGTGCTGCACTTAAAAAAGAAAGAAAAATAAATACAATTTTTACCTTATATAAAAGGGTTTTAGGTCTGCTTTAATAAATCAATATTTTTCTCTTTTATAGAAAAGGAGTGGGTTTGAATTTGTATTGGTCACATTCTCCAAAAAGATAAAAAAAGAATCCAATCAGATATGCCACAATGCTCAGGTGGAAACATGGAATCTATTGACAAGAAGAGAGAAATGATCAGTCTGCAGCTTCTCCATCACTCTCCAATCACAGACTCGAGAAGGGACCCATAGGGGGAATAGGGACAAATCGGGTCATCTCCTCCTTCTTTCCCCAGGACTGTGCAGTGTGCTAGAGCTGTTTAAAATCTGAAAACGGACAGAAACTCCTTTGTTGAATCAGCTCCTTTATATCTTTTTTCTTTTTTATCTGTTTTGGATTTAGCTTTAATGTAAGTTTTTAGTTTGATGTTTTATATTTGTTTGTATTGTCATTTTTA
>NC_092863.1:104768121-104770994 GCF_032062135.1 Pyxicephalus adspersus | reverse complement strand
AAGGACACTTACTTTTCTTTTTTTCCTGGCAGTCCTTCATCTGGTAAGTGGATCTTTAAATATTTACTTATGGAGTGTATGGAGATGTGAACTATTGGCTTGGGGATTTCCTATCTTATTGATTTCCTGCTTTTCCTCTATGCGGGAATTGCATTGTATATGTTGTGTGTGAATGAGGCTCGGTGCTACGTAACCCTTCCCTGACCGGGAGCTGATTTGTGCCAAGGTAACATGGAGTATGGCCAGGAGGTTTGAAGAAAACACTTGGGAACAATGAAGCCCCTGGACAATAAGAAGCAAAATTGTTAAATGAATCTTTATTTCAACAGTGGGAATCATTACAAATAATTAGGTCTGGTAGCAATATCACGGTGTGGACAACACTATGATATAATGTTCTGGTCATCGCCATATTTTTTGTCCCCATACATTAGATACATTTTATCTCCACTGATCTATCTCTGGCCCTAAAACCCCAACTTAATTTAGTTTTATTTTCAGTACTAAATTATTCACTTACCTTGGGGTTATTTTCACTGATTTAGGAAAATATAATTGGCAGGATAGCATTGAATATAAATCATCCTTATCTTTATTTTTAATCTTTATCATTCTCTTTTTATATTGAATGGATCTTTCTCTAAGCCCGACGCGTTACCCCTTATTGGCTTCATTTTTCAGTGTCATAAGTATAATGTTCGGATTTTGAGAGTCAGAGATTGTAATGGAAAAGCATAAAACATTACCATACATTACCTATGGTTTAAAATATGTATACATATGTATATGCACAAAATGTTCTAAATAAATTATATGGAATTATAGTAAGGGTAAAGGATAAAAGATTAAGGGAGTTAGTAGAATAAGAATAGGAATTTAGAATAATGGTTGGGGAAAGTTGTCCAATGATGATTTCAACTAGGATTAAAGTAACTAGGATAATGTCAAAAACTCTCTGGGGTCTATTTAGAAATCAGTGAATCTGACATTCACTGAAACATCCCTAGGTGAAGAATCTGGAATCCATGTTGGTTCTCCACCAGGGAATGATTTCAATAATGTCAGATTTAGTGCTTTATAAAAAGACCTTACATGGTGGCAGATGTAGTCAACTGTGCAAAACTGACTAGGCCATGCCACATCCCCCCCACATTGAACTAACTTGGGGCCCCTGTGTGTGTCCATGTTGACTGAGGAAGGTCCAGGGTCCTCTTGCAGCAATGTACTTTGCACATGTCTGCTTGTGTCCCTATGTATTTCATGAACTCAATGGTTCGTTCAGGGGAACAGAGCAGAACAAAAAGGTGATGGCCCTATGGAAATATAGGTAAAGGAATGTCTATGCCCCGGTGCACAAAGCCAACTTCTTAAAGATATGGTTTAATGGCTCAATGTGAGGGAACTTGGCACTTCCAATTTTTGAAAACAATTTGGTGAAGGTTCATTTTTTATTCCAGCATGACTGTCCCTGTACACAACGATAGCTACATGAAGTAACAGTTTGACCAGTTTAGTGTAGGGGAACTTGAATGTCCTACATGGAACCCTACCGAACACCTTTGGGATGGAATGGAATGGTGAGCCAGGTCTTCTCATCCAACATCAACCAACACTTGACCTCACAAATTAATTCAAATTTCTATATATCCTTCAAAATTTTCCCGAAAAAGTTCCCCGTGTTTAGCTGCAATGAAGGGGAAAGGGGGCAAATCCATATTATTACCCATAGGTTTGAAGAACCTCCATCAGACTGATATAGGTGTGACTGTCAGATGTCTACAACGTTATGTCCTTGTAGTATGAGCGGTATAAATATTCAACCAATGGTCATCTGATAACTAGTTTTGACAAGATGAACCCTGTCCACAAATTACATCCTAACTACAAATACAATTTCTATTGTATAATAAAGAAACCGGATTTTTCTTTTATGACTCCAGTTAAACAACTTTTTTCTATTACATTTAGGTAAAGTAGGAAACAGTTACAATGATTGTGAGAAGTTTATTGCTGTCAGAGTCTTACTAACCACACTATTAATTTCTTGTCCTTTAAGAGAGAGTTAATGTCCTTACTAAGGTCACGAACCTCATTGGGGAAATTGCTGGTATATGTCAAACAAATGGACCATTTAAGGTCACCACCCCTGGCAGGCCTCTCTGTATGGTGGACCCGCTGCCAATTTTAGGGTTGCTTCAGATGGTCCCATGTTGCATTATTATAATACATTTTATTTATGGGTCAGTGTGCAAGCTTAAATAATAAATAAAAGAATATGTACTGTACACTTAATAAATTCATACAAAGTGTTGGCAACCCAAAGGTCTGTGGTCACAGGAAAGGTACTGGGAAAAGTGGCTGGATATAAATGATTAAATTTAAAATCTATCCCTTTTAAAGCCTACTGGGTAAGTATTGATAACAAAAGATATAGCTGTAATGGAGAAAAAAAATGTCTCTGGAAGTAATTTTGGGTTTGTTCATGCAGTACCCTAAAAGAGCATAAACTGCACAAGCTGAGCCCCTTTTTATATCCATGTATGTCCAACTTCAGAAGTGTATTTCTGACACATAGGGTGTAAGTTTTCCCAAAAACATGCAGAAAAACTTAATCTAATTAACTGTTCATGTCGATGCTTCTTATGCAACTTTGCCTATAGATTGGTAGCATGACTCCATTCAGTATCAAAGTTTACAAATATCGGAGTTCCATAGCCAAGAGGATCAGCATGATGTTTCTTCGGTGTCTTCTTTATAAATGTGCAGATACATGTTCTGTATCTGAACCTTGTTACTTATATCGGGGACCTTGATATATGGTTCTGTATCTGAACCTTGATATTTGGTTCTGTATCTGTATTCTGCAAAGTTCG
>NC_092863.1:104729280-104765945 GCF_032062135.1 Pyxicephalus adspersus | reverse complement strand
TATCCATCTGTTGGAAACAAACACTGTCAGTTGAATGACTGCCTGATATTCAGAAGTGCAATCAGTGATTCTATTATTATTTATAGGCGTTATGATCTTATGATTTTAAGAGCAGAAAGCCGGATGTCTTCTTAGAAAAGCCTTATGCTTTGTACTCAAACTGTCATGGTTAAAGCTGAAGAGCAAAAAATGAAATTTAAATGCAGTGTATTACTTAAAATCCTTTTACTGCACCAAATGCTTTTCCAAATCCAGATATTACAAGAAGCAGTAAAATCATCACTGGGCCGTACATAGCAGCTCCACTCATTACCGGCTGCCTGCAGAAAACAATAGGAGGGGGCAGGGACCAGACCAATCACCCCGCACAAGTAAAGAAAGTAGCAGTGATTGGTCTTTATTACAGGAAGTAAACATTTTATACTGGATTACTGCACAAATCTTGTATATAATATAGGATATGGAAGGGGTTAAACCTAAAATTAATGTAAACTGCCTCAAGAGGTACACCATCAAAAGGTACTCAACAATGGGAGGAAGCTCTAATAGGAACAGTTCTAGATAAAGTTGTTGGGAGTAACTTTTAGTTATTAAAGTAGGAAAAAAAGAGGCTTAGCTGGGTTGGAAAGTACTGGAGGAAGAAGTGTGATAGTCTGGGGCTCTTTTGCTAGATCCATAGTCAATGATTTGCACAAAGTTACTGCAACTCTGAACTGAAATGTTTACCATACAATATATGGATCTGCAACTAATTGGTCAGCGGTTCGGGTATGAGTGGTTTTATAAAAGACACCTGCGAAGTAATCTAAAATAATGTCTGTTGTAACCACTTTAGTTACCCTACATGAAAATCTAAGTGCATTCAATGGGATTGGATATCAGTTTTTTAAATCATTAGGACTCATGTCACATGTACGGGTTACCTAGGGTAGATGGCATGCACTCTTCTAAACTGGCACCCACTCATTGAAGCATTTTTATATTTGCATAAATCCATCCAAGAGCTGTGTATCAGGAGTGAGGGCTCTTGCCAGAAGTACCCCAGTAGGGTGCTATGATGGGAAGCTATGCACAGCATCCTAAAAGTCCCTTCCACCAGCCATGATCTCCTTGCACAGAAAAGCACAGAGCCTCAATATGTAATGTAGCCATGCCTCTGTATATTGCATGGTCATATTCCAGCTTGTCATTAGAAGGGATCCAGTACAAAGCAATGATGATCAACTGGTGCTTCATAAAAGGAATGGCTGATATTAGCTAGTGGTGATTTGCACTCAAAAGAATAAAGATAAAAGAATACAAAAAGTTCTGCACATCTGTTGTTGTTTTGCAAACTTGATGTTAACCAGTTAGAGTTTACTTTCCTTTTCTTCTGGGTTCTCTTAAAACACACCTTTACCTGATTTATCAGCTTTGGATGGGCGGACTCTTCAATGGTTCCTTTGTAACACAGTTGTGCTCCGGATAGACAGATTTCAGCCAACATCCTTCACAGCAGCTTCCAGCTGTCAGACAAATCTCCTACCGTATACATCTTCACAAATCCAGATGTTGTAATCATGATGGAATCTTGTTTGACTCATATAAAGACATTTATCTTTCTCCGGATTTCTACATGACAAGAGCCTGATGGAGAAGGATCCGGGAGGGGGGTGTTAGCGAGGCCAGAACATCTTTCAACCTTACCAAGCCAAGACACACATTCAGTGTTATGGATAATTTATTGGTCTCACCTGCTGACCATTTTCATCATTTTGCTGGCTTTGAAGAATAATGATGAAATATCTAATGACATTTGGAAAAGCTGGGTGGATAATCAGTTCTGGGGTTTCTGGGATTATAAGCTAAGGAAGAAAAGATAGGTGAAACCACAGCAGGAACTTCTGAACACATGGCTGGCCAAAAGGTACCCACAGCTCTGAGTATATAGGCCATTATCATCTGGATCCTTTGATGGTTCATGTCTGTGGTTACCTCCAGCTAGGACAAGTGGCTGAGTTTGGGGAAGATTACTGATATCTTCTTGCCCACAAATCTGGTGGTGGCTACAGATGAAGGAAATTTTGTTTAGCCAAAAATTTGCTTAAATTTTCTCCTACTAGTGGTTGGGGTTTTCAAGTTGCAGTCAAAGTAATTTCAATCCTGAATCAGAACATGGAAAAAATTCCTACATTTGGGATTATCAAGGCAGGCATCATGACAGGCTGCTGCATTGGCGTGCCTACCTCCGTCTTCTGTAGAGCGTTGTGTCTTATGCCAGGAATGAAATGTGTGAAGCCTATTTACAAAACAGTACATGGTTTGCCTTGGGCAATTTTTCTCATTGTGACTAATAAAAGTTACCATTTTCCTTACAGTATATTATGACTGTTAACCAAGTGAAATCACGGTATTTAGCTCCAGTTAAAAGCAGGATTTTTTTCCCACTGTTGCAAAAAAATCGGCATGGTTTGGGTCACCGTGTACAGTACGATATGAGGTGACCTAGAAAAAGAAAGAAGGCGGTGCCCACCGTCCCATCTGCACTGGATAGGGGAAGAAATCCAAGGTGAGGTGTGACCAACTGGAATTGGATTGCAAAACGATTGAGGTCTCTTCAATAGTAAAGTTAATTTTTGTTTTTTTGTGGCCAGTGGTGGCTTTTTTTTCCCAGCCAACCAAAAACAGATCCCACTTCTACAAGTTTCTGAAACACTTCCAAGCCAGTTTGGCCTGACCAGTTTTTTCAAACCATTCTTGTACATTGGCCACCCTTTAGGAGTAAAATAAGGGTGAACTAAATATGCAAAATGTTCCCATGTAACAAGAACAATTGCCATAAAGAATGGATAGCATACTTGTACATGATGGCAGACTTACCTCCCAGTGTGCCGTCCACCGTTGAGCTCTGCTGCCGCCATCTTTTTTTAGTCTTCTGGCTCCAATACCTTTCTTCCTTCAGCTGTTGGTTGCATTGATGAGCAATTTATGTTTCAAATAGGTTTAGCTCTGCTGTACCATCTAAAAGCTAAACTCCAATCAGGTCTAAAAGTTGGCAAGGGGTGGTGTTTGGTTTAGAGGTAACTGGATGCAGTAGGTGTTTTATTCCTCACTCCCTGGTCAGTTGGTGCTCTCCTTTAGTTTCCAATGCTGCTAATATCAGCACCATCAAAGTCATCCAGTGCAATGCAGGGATTCAATCTGAGGACATCACGACCAGATTAGTGGCAAAGAGTAATGGCTTCATAAGTCTGGTCATATGGCAGGCCAATGAGCAATTAGCCCCTGCACTGCATGGGTTGGGTATCACTACCTTGTCCATTTTAAATTAAAGCATAGTTCAGCTTTAAAAGACAACTTTAATGACTTCAATATTTTTTTTCAGTTTACAATTACTGTTTTTTTTGTCACACAGGGCTACCTGACTTCACACGAATTCCCAAAAGCCCCACAAATCAGAATAAACACACACTTCTGTTTGACAAATGGCAGAGTTGCCAGATGGTCAGCTTTGGCTCAATACGTACATTCCATTACCTTCAGAAAAATATGTACAATGTCATATTTATAAAACATTATCATGCAAATGATAAGCTTGTGTGTAAACTTGAGCTTGAGCCATTGGGCTCTGTAAATAACATGCTTTGGTTCGGCAGAAAGGGAGCAGACAAAAATAAACATACCAAAAAAAAGTTTACCCTTTCTCATTTGACAAAAAAATTGCTGGATTTCACTTTAATATAGATTCAATTATTGATACTCAGCCCAGAAAACTCTTTCTGTTCTGGAGACACAGCAGGGATAAATAGAGATCCAGGCTGAGACAGTTGTCAGTGGAACACGTGATGAGTAGAGCACCACTATGGACCACAAGAGGCCCGGTTACTGAATTATTATGGGGACAATTTTCCCAAAAAATTATATATATATAAAATATGTTCTTTTTGGTTATCTGTAAGGGTAACATTCTTCCCAATGGCCAGCAAATGCCAGAATATTGTCATTTACTCCCAAACAGCCTTCTCTCCCTACTAACCCAAAATTTATATCCAGATCAGTGCGTCTCAACCAGAGTTTCTCCAGAGGTTTCTGGGGGTTCCTTGAACAATGGGTAGTTTGTTCCTCTCATGTCAGTGTAAGTGACCCCCAATGATGTTTTTGGCTGTCTATAATTCCAATGGTCAGCATTGTAAGAAGCATTCACCGCACTAATATACTCTGAGCTGTGGATATAGTAATCATAGAAGGGGTCCCCGAAGACCTGAAAATTATTGCAAGGTTCCCAATGTTAAAAGGGTCAAGCTGTTCTAAAGTAGTCCATTCACCCCTCCCCTGAATGCTGCATTGAAATGTATTGGGCATGTACCATTGGTTGGTAACATGCAGTATTATGCTTTTTAGTACATTGCACCAAGGAACTGCTGGCCAGGTGCATTGGGGTGCCATTCAGAATAAATGGCATCAAAGCATACCAGTGCTTGTTGCCTGGAACATTAATTGTCTCCTCCAGTGCAGCATTATAACTTTGCACCAAATCACAAGGTCAGAGGCTGCACTCATTCATACATGACACAGAAGAATTAATTATGGTATTGGAATTGTTAAGGAATAACTGTTTTCCATCCCTCCCCTCAGGCACGTTATCTTGGTGTCACCTTCGATTCTGGAATAAAGGAAATTTTGATATGAGGAAACCCAGATAGGAGATTTCCCTTTAGTTTGCAACAACCTTTTCTCTCAGTTCCTTCTGTGTCTAAGGAATCTCCTCAATGAGACACAAAGGGCAAAAATAATAATAACATTTAAAAAACACACACAAAAAAGTGTTTCAAAATCCTTTATTATTTATGAAAAAATAGAAAAAAATATAGGTTTAAGTGATTTTTTTTTTAACTATTTATTCCTGTTTATATAAAAAACAAATGAGGTGTAGTAAGACAACCTACAAAATAAATAAATGTAAAAGTATTATATTCTGTAAAATAAAAAAAATAAAAAAATAAACTAATAAACCCTTTAGTGAGAATGGGGAAATGAAATATTCTTAGGGCTCTATTTATTAAACAGGGAATTGTGTTGTAATAACAATTGTAATACATTTAATAAATATTTCAAATGTACATGAGATACTTTGGGAGGTATGAAAACAAACATTCCATCCTGGTAAAAGCAAAAGGTTAAAAAAAAAAAAAAATATATAATTAAAAAAAATTAATAAAACCCTTCAGACTGTATTGGGGTAGTTTTAATCTCTTATGGGTCATTATAAATATATATATTCACTGCTATTCACCCAGTAAAATTGCATGTAAACTTGTTCTGTGTAATTATCCAGCATTCGTACAGTGGTTTTATTCATATTTTTTTTTTTACTATCTATAAAGTTGTTGGGTCAAAATGTAAAATTCTTAGGGTTCTACTTATACCAGGGGGAGTTCAAATTATTTTAAAAATTACAATTATAATACAATACATACAACACGGAATGGCAGAAATTAATTCCCACAGAGGGAATGTCTGATTCCCTGATTTATAAATAGAGCCCTTAGTGTTTATTCTTTTCCAATAATATGTAATTGGGATATATTCCCTGCTGAATAATACTTTTTTTTTGGGTTCAGATACATAATGCTACAGCAGAGTCAGATAATGGCTAGATTCATCAATTGGACTCCAATAGATGGCGTTCCCATAATTCACGGCATGTGATAAAAGAGTGCAAATTAATTAAAGACCAATTTATTTACTTGCTATGCAGTCCGACCACATAAAAAGTAACAAATATGTCATTGTTATTTATTTTTTTTTAAAAATTAAAATTTTTTATTATGTGTGTGTTCTGCTGTAAAATAGGACAATGGAGAGACAAGGCTGAATCTCCCTGGGGCTGGCACAGTCCCTACTCGTTATAACAATGAGCACACACTAATCATAATAATAAATTAATTAATAAATAAAACTGATCCAAAAGTGTTAACGTTTTCCTTTTTTATTTTATTTATATCTTTTGTTTTGTTTTTTTAATAATATCTGATTTGCTCATGCAGAACGAAGCAACAGGTTGACTTTAATGGCAACCCCTCTCCATGTGTCTCTGATTTGAGGGACTGTCCCTCTTCATTAATTTTGGTCGAATATCCCACTATTCGATTCGACAACTATTTGATCGAATAGGGGGATATTGTTCGGGTGATCGAATGTCTTATTCAAACACAATTAAAGTCAATGGTGGGAAAATTGGGGTTATATTTCATGACTGTGAAGAACTGCAAGAGCTATCAGGGGAGCAGAGCTGAGAGCTCCATTCCCCTGATTGCTCTTGCAGCCCTTTACTAGTTGTATGTGTTCTTGGATAGAGTTTCTCTATTCAAAAACTCTATCAAGGAATCAGGATAGTGCTCCCTGATTGGATGAGGAAAGCTTTCCTCAGGCAATCAGAGAGCACTAGAGGTTTTGAATCAGGAGACATTTCGGCCGCATTCATTGAGAACATCCCTGGCACTAGAGGCTAAATGGGGACAAGTCTCCCCATTGATTCACCTCTAGTGCTCTGTGATTGGCTGGGGAAAGGAAAATCCTGATGACACTTGAGCTGTCATCAGGGTGTACCTTTCTTCAGCCAATCACAGAGCACTAGAGATGATGAATGGGGAGACTTGTCCTCATTTAACCTCTAGTGACCGGGGATCCCACACTGACAGGAGGATGCACGGCTGCTCAGCCATGGGAATTATCCTGTCATTGTGGGATAACCTGTAAAAAAATTACTTTAACATTAAAGCCTCTTTTAACACATTTTTTATACATTTTTTTTGTGCCACTGAATACCATGTTTTTGGGTCGGGTCTATCTGAATTTGAGTCGAATTCGGGTTGAATATAAGGACAGCTCAAATTCGAACAGCAACACTACTCTTCATATCTCCCGCATGTCCCTGATTTGTAGCTACTGTTCCTCTTCATACCCCCAACTGCACCTGATTTGGAGGGACTGTCCTCCTTCATACTCCTAACTCTCGGTGATTTGGAGGGACTGTTTCTCTTCAAACCTCTTGATTGTCTCTAATTTGGAGGGACTATCTCTTTTCATACCTTTCAACTGTCTTAGATTTAGAGGGACTGTCCCTCTTCTTACCTTCTAAGTGTCTCTGATTTGGATGAACTTGCCCTTTTCATATCTCTGATTTATTCCTGACTTAAAGAGACTGTCCCTCTATATTTCTCTGAATGGTCTCTGATTTAGAAGGCTGTCCTTCTTCAAACCTCCCAGCCATCTCTTATTTGGAGGGTCTATTCCTCTTCATATCTTTCAATTGCCACCATTTGAAGCAACTGTCTCTCTTCATACCTTGTAAGTGTCTGATTTAGATGAACTTCCTTTTTTCATATCTCTGATTTATCTCTGATTTAAAGGGACTCTCCTCTTCATTTCCCCCAATAGTATTTGAGTTAGAGGACTGTCCATCTGGTCCTGAGTTGAAGAAACTGTCCCTCCTATGTTCCTAATTCTTTTTCAGATCCAGATCCCTTTTCCCCACTTGTTCCCCCTTTTGGATGACTATATACATATCTACAGTATATAAACTCAGAGAGTAAGAGTTTGTTATACACTTTTCATGTGGACACAGCGCCATCTAGTAGTTTGACCCAAATATAAAGCGAGGTTCTTTTTCTAGCTGGTGAAAAAATATCAGTTTAGGTACATACAGTAACTATGCAACATCTTATCCCTTCTAATGATAGGTCAATGATAACTAAACTTGATCACGTCTGAATACTTTATACAGGTATCTTATAAGGTGACCACCACATTTTTTTATTAGTCACAGTTTAGCAGTGGTGGTGTGAATTGAATAATAATGTAGCTCTATGTAATAATTTAGTTTTGCAGACACAGCTCTTCAGAAAGGGGTCAGGGGGTGGACATAGTAAAAAGTCCTCTAGAAATCAGATGTGATAAATAATTATCTTTTTCCATAAAAAAGTCATTATGTTCTATTTCCAGGTATCAGATTTTTTGTGGAACATCCATGAAAATGTAACTAAAAGAACTAATTGCATAAAAGGGGAACAAAAGCATCATGTAATGGGAAATTATTCACAATTAGTGTCAGCATTGTTCTGTGTTATCAAAGGCTGATAACGACTTCCTGCATTATAGAGATACAGCAGCTTTGTTCTAAAAACCAATTCAATACCAGATTATATAATACATTAACATCTAAAAATTATTGTTAACACATGTTTAAAAGCTGCCATAAAATATGGGGGAGGGTTTACCGCCTAAATGTGCCAGGGAGAAGAAGTGTATGAAAAATCTGATGACAGAAATGCTTCAAAGTTTATAGGAAAGTAAAATGATATTTATTTATTTTTTGTTAGGGGGGATGGTGTATAGTTGTTTTTAGGATCATTGACTTCCTTGCTACATGTTGCTTTTTGTATTTGTTTAGGTTTATATTCAGGTTGTATTTTATTTTAGGCTTTTATTCAGGTTGTATCCATTGCCATGAATAATGCACTGCATGGTAATGCTTGTACAGTACATGTTGCAATGCTGGTCAGTAGGAATGGAACCCCAAGACACTAACCAACCCTTCTTTGTTGCACCTACATTGTGGCCTTATTACCATGGGTTGTGCGTTAGAAATCAATGATCAGACTGTTTCCAATGAATAGGCTGCCATGTTAAGGTCTGACATAACATAGACCAGGGCTCCAAATATTTAAACATTAGACCACTGTTTCCCAAGGGTTCATAAGGGTTTATCAGGGTTCCTCCAGAGGTTGCTATTTCCTTGAAAATTGAGCAGTCTCTGGGGACTCTCCAGTTAGTTTAACTGACACCAGTGATCTTTTTGGCTACCTGTAAGGGTGCCAATTTTCCCAATGGCCAGCAACGTAAGAGGAATTCTTCCTACTGACCACCACACTAATGTACAGTAAGCTGGGATATAGTAAATATAGAAGGGGTTCCCTTAAGACCTGAACATTTTTTTGAAGGGGTCCCTCATGGTCAAAAGGTGAAGAAAAGGTCTCTGCATTAGACAGAGATTTGGCAAGTACAATTTGGTCTTGCCCCAGCACTGTCCATGGCTTCTTCTATGGTCCAGCTCTGCCACTGAACAACAGAAACATGGAAGATTAAATCCAATGATCCAAAGTCTACATGTGTGCTTGCAAATGGAGGAGTAAGTAAGCAAACATTGTCCATTGTCTTCAGGCTTTTTGGTTTGTGGTTTTTTTGGTACACTAATAAAATATCACCTCTGGTTTTGCTAATATTTATTGTAATTTAAATGAATATAACATTTCTTTACTTCTACCCTACTAGTAGTTGCATGAAGACATCTTAAGACTTAAGATAAAGATGTCATTCACAAAGTATTTCTCAACTTGTCATCACGTAAATGTTCATTAAAAACTGGCCAACAACAAAAAGATTGGAGAAGATGGAGATCCACAATGGTTCCAGGAGTCAATGATTGGTCCAGTCAGGAGGAAAATATGAAACAATAATTGTTCTTCTTCAAGCATGTGTACAGATGTTGCTAGACACTGAGCGATCATGCACAATCCACACATGGACATTTAATAGTCAGTTGAAATATCCACAATGTCTTCCCGACCGCCTCAGTAGTCGGCACAACGGTCTAGCGAGCGCTACAAATGGGCCTATCGTTACTATCAGCATGGAATTGCTATCATTTGGTGAGCATGATCGTTCATCGTGATGCATTATCTAGCATCTGCGTGTGACTTGAAGACCAGCTGCAAATCATAGAGAAAATCTAAAATGTAGCAAATAAAACAAATCCCATTTTTACAGAGCTCGCAGAAGGAAGATATGATTTTGTTGGTTTGTTAGTAGCTGTCAAGTCTACAGAAAACATTCCTGGAAGTTGAAGGTCAGAGAGGTCACATGTCAAGCAAAGAGAGATAAACATCCCCTAGATCAGCAGCCTAAAGGGTACCCCAAATCCACAACAAATCCCAAACATATTTCTGCCTAAGGAAAGAGAAGGATCATGTCAAACAAATATGTAATATTGGTATCCAACATTTCAGGACAGAATGTAAGAATACAAACCAGAAATCATTCTTCTTAATAATTGTTAGACTTTATGCATCATTTGCAAAACTTTCAACACTGAAGACCAAGGAAAAACATTTTTAGATTTTACAGATGTACTTACCTGAAATTCATTTCTTAAAGTCCCATGTAAACATTGACTATAATATATTAGTTGTAGCAAGCTAATGTGATTGTAACTTTTTCAATCATTATTAATCTTCAGTTTTAATAAAAGTGGAACAAAACCTAGGAACAAAAAAATGGCGGACAGGTGGGTTCTTTATTGCAGGAAAGACTGGCAATATATCTTCTCCAAAAACTTTCCTGACTCCTAACAATTATTTAAGTAAGCGGACCCCTCCTTGAGTCGGTGTCAGCATCTTTACCAGGTCCTCCTCCAGGTTCCATTTTTCCAGGCCAGGTTTGGACAGGCTAGAATGGAATTGGTCACTCCCGGGCATTCCCAGCATGCAGCTATGCTCGACACACAGTGTATAAAGAAAACACATAAGTCTGTGATATTGCAGTAAGGACATAGCCTCTCCCTCCTACAATAAAGAATCTACGTTCTCTTTAAATAATTGGGTTATTTCCACATTACATTAACCTTGGTGATCTTGCCACTTGTTCTTTTAGAACTTGATAAATGTTCTCCAAATGTGCACTTGCATGGTAGCTTTGTCACATGCACTCCTAATGGAGCCAATGGTAGTAGCTATGTTAGTCCATGGTCTATGGTCATTGGCCTAAGGTGTCATGGCTATCAGGGCAGCACCAGACTAGCCACTTTAATTATGGTGACTGCAGTTATTTAAAGTCTAAAAAAGCCAAGTACTTGTTAATATGTATCTTTTCCCTTCAAATTACCATTGCTGACTGTAACACTTTCACCCCTCGCCCCATCCACCTAATATATATATAAAAAATACCCCATGCTAGGTCCACACACAACAACCAACAGATCATTTATTTTATCAGTGCATTTAATGAATTTTTTACATGTCTACCTACCATGCTCCCTTGAACAGGAATCCAAAAGCCATGAGACTGCTGTTGGGTGCCGCCATCTTGAATGCAATAACAGCAACCCCAAAAGTCACATTTTATTGCATTCCCCTCTGGAAGGGTATGCAGAGAAAGGGGAAGGATGGAGGAGCACGGTAGTCACAAGCAGTAATGAGATGGTCCCAGATGAGGAAGCAAGCTATGATGTCCATGGATGGAGGGGGCTGACAATGCAAATCTTGAAGGGAATGCACAATAAATTTGGTTCTGCGCCGAACGCTTCGAGGGAGGAAAAAAAATTAACCTCAAATAATTATACCACTATAGAAATCAGTTTTTACTGTTATTTTATAAAAGACTTTCTTAGGACCTCTTTAAATATAAATTAAATAAAAATACTACTTAAAGTAATATAAGCATTTTTGTGCATTTCCTTCTTGTATGATTGGTTCAATCTGCTGCTGTCTGTTCCTGCTCAGGATGTGTTAGTTCTAAATTATGATCAAATCACTCATTGCTCCGGAGTGTGTCAGCCGGAATCTCATTGCCCCTCACACATGTCTAGCTACTGTCACAATGAATCCATAGGTCAGGGGAATATTGCAATTACAGTAATATGTATGGACAGATTTTTTGTTATTCTGAAAGTGGATTTTCCTCCTATAGTTGTCCATTTCCAGGATCAGGAATTGCTGGATGTTTATGTCTGGTATAATGTAAATCTCAATCTTCCCACAGTAGCCTGAAAGGAATAGACAGTAAAATGGGATTAGAGTGCAAAAATGTTTTCTAGGGGGGTCACAACAAAGAATTCAGAAGAAAGGACAAAAAACATGGAATGATTTTACTTACATTCATGGTTTTGTTACTTCTACTAAAAGGATTTAGGTTGTCATATACTCCCTAACACTCCATCTCCCCTACTAACCTAAAATGAATATCTAGACCAGTGTCTCTCAACCAGAGTTCCTCCAGAGGTTCCTAGGGGTTCCTTGAGCAATGAGCAGTCTGTACCTCTCTGGTCACTTTAAGTGACACTAATGATCTTTTTGGCTATCTGTAAGGGTGACATTCTTCCAAATGACTAGCAATGTAAGAGGAATTCTTCCTATTGACCACCAAGCTAATGTATTGTGAGCTGTAGGTTCCCTGATGTAGGGGATCCCTGGAGAACTGGAGGTTATTTTAAGGGTTCCCTCATGTTAAAAAAGGTTGAAAACCCCTGATCTAGACACTTATATATAAGGGTTTCCTATACTATTAGTTGTTCAAGCAGATAATCTATAAAAACTTAAAGTCCCATATGGCCAAATTTTTATATTTTATTTATAATTTTTAATATTTGTGCAAGGTCATTAACGTTTGATATCCCAGTAGAGAGAGTAATCAGAATGCTAAAAAAAGGTTGGGAGTTGAGTATTTATTAGTCTGGAAAACCATTTTATATGTGACACAATAGTATACATTACGGAGGTCATGTTGTGTGTATTAAGAAAGGTTGACAGAAGTAAAGTATTTTCTCACTTCTGGAGGGTAATACTGAAAGGTGTGATATCCCAGTGCTGGGTGCAATCAGAACAGTAGAAAGAAGACCAGGAACAGAGTAATGTATACTTTTTAGCAGGTCTAATACCCCGGTGGTGGTGTAATTATAGAGCTAAAGAAAGAGTGAGAGGAAGAACATTTTTTGATTAATGGAAGGTCATCAGAAAGATCGGAAGAAACCCAAAAGCAGAGTTTTGTCTACTTTATGGAGGGTCATGTTGTAGCTGGGAGTGTAAAAAGAATGGTAAATAAAAGTTCAAGAGCTGTGTATTCCTTATGGTGGGTCAGGTTGGAAGATGTGATATCCCCAGGGCTGGGTGTATCCAGAAGGATACAGAGAAGACCTGGAGAAAAGTATTGTCTACTTTTTTTAGAAGGTCTAATATCGTGGTGGTGGTATATTTAGAAAGGCATAGAAAAGGACTATGTTCCCGAAGAATTATTATGCTGTAAGTATGATATGTGTATTCAGAATGGTAAAGAGAGGACCTGAAGTATTGTCTGGGTCATATTGGAAGGTGTGATATCCCACTGCTGGGTGTAATGGAAAGGAATCGGGAAAATCATTACAGAATGATCTACTTTAGGAGAAGGTACTTATGAGAAAAGTTCAGGAGCAGAGTATTTTCTACCTAACATAGAGTTAGGTTGGAGGGTTTGATAACCTGGTGGGGAGTGTAACTAGAAAGCTAGAGAGAAGGTCAGAAACGGAGAATTGTCTACTTGTTTAAAAGGTCAAGTTGAAAAAGTGATATTCTGGTGGTGAGAGTATTAGCAAAGTTCAAGAGAAGGAGAGGAGCAAAATATTTTCTACCAAATGAAGGGATAGTGTGTGATATTCTAGTGCTAGCCAACATTTAAAGGGTAGAGAGAATATCAGGAACAGAGCATTGTCTACTTTTTGGAGGGTTATATTAGAAGGGGTAATGGTGAATGTAATCAGAGAGGTTTGGAAAAGGCCAGCAGAATATTTGGTCTGGTGGGCCATGTTAGATATCCTAGTGGTGGGTTTATTCAGAAAAGTAGATAAAAGGTCAGCAGCAGATCATTTCTACACTTTGCAGGGTCATGTTGGATGATGGAATGTTCAGGTCTAATCAGAAGTCTGGAGTGACAAGGAGAAAAATATTGTCTACTTTTTGGAGGGTCATTTTAAAAGGGCATGATATCTCAGTGGTGGTTTTAAACGTACAAGTATGGAGAATTGTCTATTTATTTTTTGTGGGGTCATGGAGGATCAGAAATCAGAAAAATCATCAGAAAGGTACAGAAAAATTCAGGAGGAAAGTATTGTCTACCTTATGAAGGGTCATAATACAAGAAGTGATATACTAGTGCTGGGTGTAACTAGAAAGGAAGAGTATTATCGTCTTGACGGTCACTTTAGAGGGTATGTTACCCCAGTTAAAATGTATCCTCTCCAGCCTTGGAGAACTTTAATAAATCAGGTCCAATGTGGTGGTGGAAGCCAACAGAGATCCATCCAATTCACAAATCTAAGTGAAGAATCCTTAGATTTAGAAGATCTTAGAAGAGGATGATTCACTTTACCATGTGAAGAGCCTGCATTACTTTAGTAAATGAATCTAATTGGTCCTGATGAATTAAAGTTCTACAAGACTGGAGAAGATAGACTTTCATGGGCAAAATTGGGTGATCTAGCAAACCTAGAATGGATCAGGTCCAAGCCTGAAAAAAAAGCCAACAATGGTAAATGCCTATAAAGAAATCCATACAAGCTTTGCTGGATCACCCAGGTTACCCCATGATAGACTAATTTTACCAGTCTTGGAGAGCTTTAAAGAATCAGACCCATTGCATCAAACCAAACTCACAGAAATAAAGTTTTTGTTGAGCCAACATTTCGGCAAACATTCCCAGGAATTTTTCCAACTTTCACATACATTGAAATAAGTGGGGGAAGGTAAAATTACGGTCAATTTTGGTGCAGTGTGCTTTAAATGTGCTCCTGAGGGTTACTGAAGCTTCTTTCCAATATCCTAGACCTAACTGTGTGCCAAAAATGGTTCCTTGTTAGTCTTGTTAATTTATGTTTTCCTATTTGTAGAAATGCAATTAAAAACAGCAACAAATAGTACAATAAATACTAGTACCAGGTCCAAAAAGGAGAGAAGAAATACAAACACAAAATAAACACCAGATGGAATCATCTAAACCCTGAAACCCTCCCAATATAAAAAAAAGGAATAGGGGATAAATAACTGTAACCAGTATGTAGAATAAAGCGATGACCCCCAGGTGTCACATAATGCTGTCAAAATGTTTTTTGCTGTTTTGTTTATCTTTTTTCTTTGAGTTCATACAGGAGATTGGGTATATATATTTATATATATATATATATATATATATATATCCCATGTTCATTCTTCACTTGTTTGCAAGTGAATCTCCCATACTGTTGGCTTGCTGCTCTCAAATACTTTTTGTGCCCGTATCCTCCTGGTGTAAAGTGTTTTTTTTTTAACCACAACCTTGTTTCCAGCATTTCCTTGCTGATATCAGACGTTCAATGGCTAAAGTGTCCTTATGCCTATGAAGCCATAATGTCAATTTTTGTACTAGTTTTTATTCACTTATGGCATATTCTAAGGCCCACCAAGGAACTATGAATTCTGATCTATTAATGGCACATTGCAGGTTGAGGAGCACACTAATCTAAGTAAAAGTACCAGAGCCACTGGGGGTGAAGATATTGCACTACTAACATGTACCGGTTTGCTATCCATAATCCATAACCCATAATGGAAGAGACAAGCAGAGGCTGAGTCATCAGGATTCAAGCCAAGGATCCAGAGGCACAGCAGTGTTCTAAATGGGAGTCAAGACACAAAATAATGTCAATGCCTACATTTAGAAGCTAAAGCTAAAAATATATAAAAAAACACTGGTTACCAGGAACAGACTAGTTTCACTAGACCTGCCTTCTTCAACCAAATATGGAGAAACCCTTGAAATTCCTTTTAGGTCTCAAGTAACCCCTGCCAAAAAAAGGAATATCCACACCATGCATTGTGATCATTGGTCAGTAGGATGAAGAATTCTTACGTTGCTGACCATTGGGAAGAATGTCACCCCTACAGATAGCCAAAAAGTTCATTGGAGTTAGTGGTAACTGACCCGAGGGCACAAACTGCTCAGTGATCAAGGAACCCTCACCAACCTCTGGAGGAACCCTATAGAGAATGGACCCTATAGAGGCATTTCATTACTAAAACCTGTGTGAGTCCAATCAGTATATTCTAGAAATGCAAGGTTTAGAATATAGGTTTCACAGCCTTGTTCTGCCTCCATAATTGTGCGCCAAAACAACGTTTAGAAGAATCTTAGGCTTCCATGGTTGCAAAATACTGAAGTAGACATAAGTCTAGCAAAAAGGCCAGGAAGAACGAAACCTATATAGGCACCAGGTCACCAAACCAGTACAGTTCCAACCAGTAGATTCTGTGCTAGTGCAAGTTTAGGAAATATTGGCTTCACAGCCTTGTCCCACCTACATGATTGTGCGCCTCACCACATGACGTTTTGTCAGGCCTTCTAGTTCAACATAATGAACTTGTCCATAGCCATCCTGCTTTCATAAGGGAAATATGGAATTTAGATATTGACCAGGGACCATTTGAACTTACTTCCACCCTATCAAACTCCTCACCACATGATGTAGCATTCAGTGCAATGTGGAGGCCTGACAATGACTAAAAGATCTAAAATTCAATTCATCCAAAGGACGAGGACAGTCAGGCTGGAGAAGAGGGACTAGATAATGTTGGACTTCCTCCATCCAGGTAATGAGTCTGCCTTTATCTGACTTGCTGCAGATTTTAATGCTCACTGTGTGCAGTGGAACCAACAACTTTGCTGTGCAAAGAAAGACAACCGTGTAAAGATGGACCAGGGGGTGCAACAAAAATGTTTTGTTTGAATGGTATTGGTATGGAATCTATTTACTTGCAAGTAATTTCAGCCCAGGAGAGAAGCTTGTATAACTGCAGGACTGAATGTAAAGCCGGAGAGCAGATTTATTAATGGGAAAGCTGGAAAGGTTTGATGCCAAAGGTATGTTTACCTCCAGGTAACAAAAAAAGATTCCATTTAAAAGGGGAATACCACTCAAACAAAACATTTTTGTTGCGCCCCCTGGTTCACCTTTACACGGTCGTCTTTCTTTGCACAGCAAAGTCGTTTCCTTTTTTTTGAATCCAAGAACAAAGACGGCTTCAAATGATCAATATTGACTTTACCGTGAACATGATTGTAAGCTGAATATCATAATGACCTCTCACACAGATTAACGGCTGTAATACAAATCAATGATACATTTTATATGCAGAACACAATGCAGAATCAAAGATCAAGAATAATATCAGGCATGTAAAAAAAATACTTTTGATCGTCTGGTTTTAATTTACGTGTTGTGGAATCCTTACCTACCCAGAGAAAAGAAAACTTATAGCCATATGCTCATGCTTTATTTAGATATGGGGCCAGATCTGAAAAAGGCAAATGTACTTTTATGTCAAGGTTTAGAGAGGAAAATCATTTATGAAATTCAAAATAAAGTCTAAAGTAAGATCCAAAAATGCACTTTCCAATAATCAACTTTTATGTGAAAAAAAACTATGATGTTATAATGCTTTACTGAAGGAATTCAGGCTGGGCACTTACAATATGAATTTTTACATTGCAAGGAATAGTTCACTTGAATGCAGTGACAGTTCACTATGTAGGGAAAACACAATCAAGTGCAAAGGAATGCAAGGAATACGCAATCTTGTGTAAGGAAATGTCAGGAATACCTAATCTTGTGCTAAAGAATGGATGGAATACCCAATTGTGTGCAAGGAAATGAAAGGAGTACCTAATCTTGTGCTAAAGGATGGGAGGAATACTAAATCAAATGCAAGGAATACCCAATAAACAGCCAGGAAATGCAAGGAATACTCAATCTTGTGCTAAGAATGCAAGGAATACCCAATAAACAGCCAGAAAATGCAAGGAATACTCAATCTTGTGCTGAAGGATGGGAGGAATTCTCAATCAAGTGCAAGGAGTACCCAATCTTGTTCTAGGGAATGCAATGGCAGAGAATGCAAAGAATGCCCAATCAAGTGCATGGAAATGCAAGTAATACCCAATCGTGTTCTAAAGAATTCAAGGAATACCTAATCTTGTGTTAGGAAATGCAAGTAATACCCAATCAAGTGCTAGAAAACAAAAACAAAACCGTACCCAAAAATGTTTTAACAATTGGAGCCTCATAATTATCCCACATCATGCCCCCCGACCCAGCCTGAGAAGCTAATGCCACCAAAGGGACCCGGGATGAAGTGAAGTCTCTTGCCATTTCTCCCTCTCTTGTGATTTGTTTTACCATAGAAGTGGTTGAGGAAATGGTCAGGTATTGGTGGCAAATATTCAATAATGATACATATTGCACCCTTTTCTCCTGATGAAGCAGTTCATATATCATGAAACGCCTAGAGTCTGAATTTGTAATGAACAGTCCTATTTTACTTTGAATTTTGATATGACATAATATTGTGATATTGTCATACAAAA
Source organism: Pyxicephalus adspersus (assembly GCF_032062135.1). NCBI lineage: Eukaryota > Metazoa > Chordata > Amphibia > Anura > Pyxicephalidae > Pyxicephalus > Pyxicephalus adspersus. Next base: position 104,747,765 of record NC_092863.1, on the reverse strand, counting down.
AGTGTAAATAAATCTCATGTTTTTTTTATTGTTTAGAATTTTATATGATCAATGCCTTAAAAATCTATTGTTTGTTTGTCACTTAGTCTGTTTATGTGAACTTTTGGAATGTAGCATTCATTTGTAATTGGTCAATTTTGTAATTTAGACAAGATATTGTTTAAAAACACATTGTGGTAACATAAGGATCAATTACCCATAGCGCTCCTGTATGCACACTTCCATAAGAGCCCAATATAAAGATCCAGATATTGACAATACAGACAATTACCTTTTACTACCACCCTGCCAATCAAATACACACCTTGAAACACTGAATGCAAACACATCCAAAAAACTCCTTTGTAAATCAGGCAGCAATTTTTTGGATCACCAATCATCTTTTTTTTATTTGTTTTTCCTTTTCCTTGGAACCTTTCTGGGCATTGAGAGAACCTTCCTGATGAATTACAACACCATCCAATATACCATCCAATCAAAAGTGCAAGCCATTAGTGGTCACCATGCCATATTGGTGACAGTATTACTATGCGTTATGTAATTTTTATAGGATCCCTGTTGACTAGAAGCAGATAGATTTTTTTTCTAACAAACAAATACTCAGCTTATTTTCTTGAAGTATTGGGACTTTTTGGTACTTCTATTATATGTTAGTGCTTGGCCTTGGTCCCATGGCTGGAGATAAAGAATGCCAACTCCTTAGACTTTTAATTGAACTCAGATTTGGCCTGACCTCTGTTTGTCTTGCCTGGCAATATTCAAATAAAGCCTCTCCATACTCGTGAATTATAACAACCATACAGATATAAATTTGTGAAAATGATAACATATGACCGGATACAGAAAGAACGGTCTTAGGACTCTGAGGATTGGTCCAACCCATGATCTTGTGCTGCAACCCGCTGGGTTTTATTTTTTATTTTAGTCCGTCACATTACAAGCATGTCCTTTTCACTGTGAATATTCCCTTCCTGTATGTTACAGAGCCATTGGCCTTATGTATGAGCTCATATATAGACAGGAGAAAAAGAAAGTACACCCCAGTAAAGTTGGGTAATGCAGAAAACCTGTAATGGATTTCTTGAAAGTAATTTGCTATTTGCTAGTTTTGAATCCTGGACCAGATCAATTCCATGTTTTCTAGATCACCCAGCTTCCCTGATGAAAGTGTATCCTCTCCAGCCTTGGAGAGCTTTTCTAAACCAGGCCCATAAACTGCAAGGTGCCCAAGTCCTGTGACTGCAAAACAAGCATCCTCTTCCACCACAGTGCTTCACAGTTGGTATGAGATAGTTGTGTTGATTTTGCAAATATCCTCACTTATGTCTTGTCTGCCAAAAGGACATTGTTCTGGAGATCTTGTGGTTTGTCATGAACTTTAACATACCAAATTAGATGTGTAGAGACTTTTGGGTTTTTGACAATTTCTCTGAGCACTGCACCATCTGACTTTGGGGTGAATTTGCTAAGATATCCACTGCTGAGGGGGATAGGCAACCATCTCAAATGTTTTCCACTTGTGAATATTCTTCCTAACTGTAGAATGATAAACTTTCAATTGTTTAGTAATGACCTTCCCAATAACTTTACGAATGTGCAACAACAATTGCTTTTCTAAGATCTATTCTGAAGTCTTTCCTTCTTTGCATTGTGTTATCACACACCTGAATTCTCCAGACCAGCAAACCACCAAAACTTCTGCCGTTATAAAGAGGGTCACAGTTTTTGATCAAATAATCAATGCATTTGATGAGCAGCACCTGGCTACTTCTTACCCTCATAATTGCCATGTTAGTAGTAGGGGTGTACTTAGTTTTTCACACGCTCATTTTGCATGATGATATTGTAAAATAAATAATGACACTGTATTATCTCTCATGTGTTTGTTTATTTGAGGTTGTATGTATTTGATTTCAAGACCTGCAAAGAAGATTTTTTATTAGGTCCTCATACTCAATACATTGAACTGAAAGAGCTTGTACTTTCTTTTTCTCTTGATTTGGGGTTATATAAAGCCAATATATATATATATATATATATATATATATATATATATATATATATACACTCCATTGAACATAATAAATATAAAATAATATAATATATAGACATACCAGCCATATTATTAGGTGCACACAGTGTGTGGATAAGGAGAGGTTTCTATGCAATATTTGTAAAACATGGGAAAAGGCTGATATATTGCAGATATATTAGATACAAATCTATAATAAACAAAAGAACGTGAACAGAGCAGAAAAAAACCCCTGTATTTTAACCTAAATTTCCCAGCATGCAATTCCAGATATTTCTGATACAACTTTCCTGTTTTCAGATAACAAATATTATGAACCCTGGGAACGCAGTGACAGAGTAACCTTTATTGAAATGATAAAGTGAAAAGCTAAACTTTATAAATCTGTTAGTGATGTTTGCCTTTCTGTTATCTCAAAATACAATATGTTTCATAAAATCAATAATACATTTATTATTTCTATTTATGGATTTTTGCACCGGTGTCATTTCCTGGGGATTCTGATAAAATGGAGAAAAGTGTTTAAGGAACTTACAGAAGTTTTACATAATTGTAAAAACACAACTAAGGAGAGTGAAAGTGAGAATATATATTAAAGCATATATAATATATATATTAAAGTAACAAAATAATTGTGACTTTTGAGGCACATGCTCTAGATAAATGTACCATTTATTTGCAAAGAAATTGAAAAAAAGTTCACAGAAGCTATATGTCCTCTTCTTATAGATAAAATGGGACTTTAGCCTGGATAATCCTTAAAGTGTATAGAGTTTTCCCAGATCAGAAATTGGTGTCTTACAGCAAAAGAGCTGAGCATTGGATTGCAATGAAAATTACATTGAATGCCGGAGGGGGGATCTTTTTCTGCACAATTGAAGAATAGATAGGAAAACCCATTTTAAAAATGGCTCTCCAACTTGAATTCATTGTAAAGCTTACTATTGTCACTAAAATTGTTCAACGGGGTCAAGAGAACTCTTGGGTCCCTTTGTGACTTGTAGTTAAACAATACACAGTGAGTTGCTCCCAGGCCCCCCTATTCAATCACTGTGCATTTCATAGTTACAGCTGAACTTTGTTTCATATGGTTGCAATGCGGTTTGTTGTACTGCAATGGATTTTGGTCCATTTACAGTCCTCTAGCAACAAGACCCCCTTGTATTGTACAATATGGGGACATCTGTAGCTTCAGGTAACAAGTAGGGATGAGGAAGAATGTCTCTGGCATTCTTGCAAAAGTTTCCTCGAACTTCCGGTTTTGGTTCACCAAAATTTTGCAGACCCATCAGAAGTTCTAGGAACTCATTACAGGAGGATTCCCAGGGGTGCATTCATTCATTCAGCCCTGGGAATCCTCCTGTGTGCGATCCTCGGGCACTAAAGGTTAATTAACAGCAGACTTGAATGACTGGAGCACTAGAGGCTAAATGGGGACAAGTCTCCCCATTCATTCATCTCTAGTGCTCTGTGATTGGCTGAGGAAAGGAAAATCCTGATGACGCCTGAGCGCACAGCTCATAGCCCACGGGACTTTTGTTTTTGTTTAATTTTTTTTTTTTTTTTTTAGGAAAATTTGATCTTGATTGGCAAATTTAAACTGGCTGTTCTGGCCTACAAATTTTGTAAGTGAGAATGGCTGAAATAGCGGCAAAATTGAGTTTAAAAATCTCGCTCGCTCATCCATAGTAACAAGGTACAAATTCTTCAAATAAGATTATATTAGGAATGCATTATAAATGTTGGTGTTATTTGTCCAATTACTTATTTTTTTATAAAGCAAAAAAAAAAAATGTGTGTAGATCCCCCCGTATTAAAACCAGACCTTCCAAGAATAGACATGGCTAGCCAGAAAAGGGGGCATAGCGAGTGTGGACCTTAGGAATCTAGCTGACCAGGGAGAAGGCTGACACTAAGGTGTTGCAAAATTAGTATAATAGTATAATAAATGCCATTTAGTATCAAATGTTCTTATCATGTTACATTCATTCTGCAAAATTAATTTTTGTAACTTTTTTTAAGCCACCACTGCATTGTTAATGTTCAACTAGAAACAAAGCTAAATAAGCTAAATAAAAGTAATTTTTGATTGAGAGATATTTATATTGTACAGAGTAATAAAACATAGGACGATGAGCATGTAATAATATGCCGTAAGTGTTTGTTTTTTCCTTGATGTAAGATTTACCATTTGACACGATGATTTTTCTTTTTAAACTCCAAGACTAACTTGTCATTAGTTATGATACGAGTTTTATCACGGGCACGAACAGTGCAACTTAAAGCCAGCCTGACAGATTAAAATCATTGCAATGCCCACGTTCTTCTGTTCTGGTTTTATATACTTTGTTCTGCTTGTTTTGCTTCCTTTAAGTGTAAATCTTTGAAATGAACTCCCGTCTCATAATCACACGGTGTAGGAAATGTTCCTGTCAACCTGCATTTGTATGATGCAGAATGCAATGTTTGGCCAGAGATTCTGCCAGGGAAAACAAAGTAAAAAATTAACTCATTTAGGAAATAGAAAAATCTTTATTACGATAGGAGTTGTCATAGTCCAATCACCATCTAGCCAAGGAGGATTCTTTCTTAGAACACCAGGACAACAGACAGCCATAAGCCTTGAGGTGCAAAGCCTGGGGGGGCAATAGTAATTCCTTCCTAATATACCATTGAGTTTTGAAGATTGGCCAGGATTGGTCAGGCATGCTGCCGGTGGAGGACTGGTTTGGAGGGCCTTTGATTCCTAGGTCAGTACATATAATAAACATTGGTTTGGTCGTCCTAGTTAGAGATGCGTCACCATTCAAACATTGGTCAGAACATGACTTGCAGTCAATGACACATTGAGCCTGATTTATGAAAGCTCTCCACAACTGGAGAAGATAGACTATCATGGGAGAGAACATCGGTAATGACACAAACCTGGAATGCACTTCTGGAGCAAATCGATTCCTGGTTGGCTGGATCTCTGTTTATACTTGAAACCTAGAGGATGAAGTCTTCCAGCACCTATTTGATTTGTGGCCAAATTTTAAGAGCCACAACGGAGTTCATGGTATAAGATGTAATGGTGTGTCCCAAAAGCAATGTCTTTTAGGTGCACCAAACTTTCAATACGCCCATCAAACTGCAAGTGACAATTCCATACTTCACAAGGTACACTTTCTTTGGTCTACTGAAATTTGTTAATAGCAAGAAATGACAAGTTGATTGTGCTTCACCATGGTGAAATTTCCTCTTCAATGGTGAAAGCTTTGTAAAAGATACAAGGTATCCAATGGCCAATGCCCACACGTATGCAAGGAAGAAGAATACTATTGCCTAGCCTTAGTAAAAAAGGTGGAGCAGACACTCAGGACACTTGATGAAATCCAAACAACCCATTCTGATAGGTCATCATTATCACAGATTTTTTGGTGGGATTTACCTTGACGATGTTAAATCTTGTGATTTATGAATTTGGTGTTCCTAAGTTGGTCAGATGTTGAATTTATGGTTGGTAGAATCCAAACTCAATTACAACATCTAGTGTGCATGAACTGGCCATCATTACCTTAGCATTTTCAGATTTTTTTCATCCTGTTTCCCATGACATTGTTGTTGATTTCCACCAACCTCCTCCAGACATTCCCTATCTACATACATCTTCTCCAGCATTGGCTGCACTTCATTACTCTGGATCAGCTTCCTGATAGTGCCAACAGGCTGTTGCCAGCAAAGTTTCTTACAGGGGTACACATGACGGGTAACGGTTAGGTGAGCAGAATCAAGACCGGTAACACCAGTCGGGTAACAGGAAGTAGCTGAACAAAAAACCTTTGAACCTTTTACCAGTCCACTTCTTATACCTATGACTCTGTCCAAGGAAAGATTTGTACTCAACCAGGGCTGCTGTCTTTTATGGCTTCACCATTTTTGAAAAACAAATAAACTTTCATAAAAATATATTACTTTCCAAAGTTGGTTGAAGATGTATTGGTCCTAAGGAGCCAGGAACCTTTAGAGATGATACATGAGGACACTGGTCAAGTACCCTTGGATAATCTAGCCATCCGATAGCCACATCTAGGAGAATCCTAGAGGAAAGGTTGATGTATAAGGTCCTTTAGGAAAGTAGGATGTTTTGGCTCTATACTTGTGACTATGAATAAATAATAAACCACTGAAAACAAACTCCCTTACAACCCAGCCATGTCCAATTTGAGTCATTGAACTTCCTAAAAAAAACATCAACAGAATCTTCATTGTTGTGGAAATCCTTCAATCTAATTCAGCCCCGCTCCTTAATGTTGGCTTCTGACTGGCTGTTGATGGGGACCAATCAGAAGCCATCAATGTGCAGTCATACCTTCCCCAGAGCAACAAAGAACCTGGAAGGCATCATCTGCTGCATCAAAATGTCCCATGATGGGCACCTTTAAAATAATAAGAGGATCAGAGTGGTATTAAAGTAGAGGAAGAGCAAACATTTTTAAGGAAATACAAAAAAATATTAAAAACAGACATCTAAGTCTGAATCTTTCTTTGAGTACATTCTAGTTTTCCTTAAGGATTAACAGAAGAGAGTCACAATTGTAAAAGTAAATGAAGACAAATGTGTATTATGTAGACTTATTTAATGAAAGATAAATGAAGAATGGGGAAATAAGCATCATGCCTGGGGAAAACTGGATAATTAAATGCAAGCTAAAATAAGAAGCTTGCACGAATTAGGAAAAACATCTACAAAATGGGGATTTTTGGTTCAATATATTTTTGCCATTAATTATGGGAATGTGCAGTCTGGTTAACAGCTTCTTGGAGACTTTTCATGCCTAACTTGTGCCTGTCACCCTGCAGGGTTTGGATTTTGGGGATATGCAGACCTGGGATTTGCAGAACCCCTCATAATGAATACGGCAGGTGTATGGACCTAGGAACTCAGCTCAAAGATAGTGAAGGTAGCTTTAATGGGCACAGCAGGTGTTCAAACCTGGGAACTCAGTGCCGAGGTGGTGGGAGTAGCTAATAATTGGCAAAACATGTTACAGGCACAGGAGCAGAGATTGTGGAGGCATCTCCCAATGGTTACAACAAATGTACAGGCCTGAGCGCAGAGATAGTGGGAACCCCTCATAATATGAACAGCAGGTATAAAGACCTAGGAACTCATCACAGGGATGGTAGGAATCCTTATAAGCAGGTGTGAAGACCTGCAAAGTACCAGATATTTGACCATGGGCATTCTCAAACTATTTGAATGTTCTGGTCCAGTCCATCTCCAGGTATTTGTTTTTGGTGCTCCAGGAGGTAAAAAAACAAATTGGCAACTGCAAAACAGTAGTTTACTTTATATCACAAGATATCTTTAGTTCTCCTGGACATATGGCATGCAGCATCATTCTGCTAGTAGAATATTGAGAACATCCTGTAACTGTAGATCATGGACCTGTCCTTTGAAGAAGGTCATCACAGTTCCCCGCACTCACAGTGTAAAAATAGGGGGAGTAGCATTGCCATCATCACATCACTTTCTGCATTTCTTAAGGCTGCCCATTGACAGAAGAAAATTCAAAGGCCAACCTGAGGACACCTAAAGCTATTTAATTATTAAAGCATAAAACACAGCCAGTGGAATCTACTTTGCAGGAGGGGGGTGGGAGAGACAGTCTGGCAGGGTGGCAGAACCTGGGTTGGGCTTTAAAGAGTCACCACCACATTATCCTTATATAATTACCAGTGTTTGCACAAAGCCCGCCCCTGAGGAACACATTTTTATGCAGTGACACTACCCAATACATCCTGATGCCTGTTTAAGGCTTCTAAACTAACTGAGTAGCACTTTCCTATGTAAAGTGTTTGGGCATGAAACAAGACATTAACATTGTCACATTAATTTTTTTACACTTTTTTAAAATAAAAAATGCAGGAAAACATTTGCAGAATCTGTGCATTGTATAATCCCTTGGGCAATGTATCTCAACTAGGGATCCTCCAGGTGTTGTTAGAGGATTAAGCAATGAGCAGGGGCTTTAGTCCAAATGTCCTTCTTCTAGACAGCTGAAAAAGATCATCGACTGACAAATGGGATTGAACTCTCATCTATGTAGGTACTATCATATGGCAAGTCAATTAGCCAGAGCACAGGGAATCTCTAATACCATTGGACCATGGTTCTTCGAGGGGTTGTTAGAGGTTTCTTGAGCAATTTGTACCTTTCGGGACAGTTTATATGACACCAATGATCATTTTGGCTATGTGTAAGGGTGACATTCTTCCCAATGGCCAGCAATGTAAGAGGGATTCTTCCTGCTGACCATCATGCTAATGTAAGCTTTGCATATAGTAATTATAGGGGTCCCTGATGACTTGAAAGTTATTTTAAGGCTTCCACCTTTGGGAAACACTGCCCTAGACCAATATAGATCAATAAAATGAAAGCAGCCTTCAATATTCCCTAAACCAACTCCATATAACCCTCACTAACAAAAACAAGGAAAACATAAAATAAATGCAGCGTTGGACTTGCCTTGTTTGCTCCTGACCCGTGTTAATCTTTGGAATAAACCGCCAGCTAATTATCACATTGTGTTCAAAAATCTTCCTGTCAACCTGCATTTGCATGATTTGTTATTCTTTCTCTGTCCAAATAATCCTGCCAGAAAAACACAGAAATGAAGATAACTCAATCCAGAGAAATGGGAGGAAAGGAATCTGTGATAACCACGTGACATAATAATTAAAGAACTGATCTGATTGTGATGATGGCCTAAAGTCGATCTAAACTCGAACTGGAAGACATTCCATTTGCTAAAGCACAATTTTTAAATAAAATGTGATTTTAATTATTTTCCTTGCTTTTGATCTTCACCGGCTTCTTTTCTACAATCTCTCATTCCTGAGTGTGGGCCAGTTACCTTTATAATGTATGTGTGTATGGCAGCTTGTAGTCTTCACATGTTACACTGCAGAGACATTTCAGAAACATTGCATTGCACTAGAAGCTAATTCCTATTTCCAATGGTAAATATCTATTTCTGCATTATCATGGCCTTATGAATGGATGCCTTGGACAAGATTTGTTCAGTAAATATTTCATGTTGATACTGGAAACCTTATGTCACAGTTCATTCTGAACTTCAATAAGCCAATTTGCCTCGCTTCACTTACATTAATATTGTCAAATCCTTTGTAGATCTTCCTCAGTCATCTTCGGTCTGGAGTCCAAGAGGAAGTCATTGAGGATATACAAATAGAACAGAGGATTAAACAAATTTGAAAAGCAAATAGATTTATTGTTAGGACAAAGAATTGAAAAGCAATCTTATAACTCATCAATGATTTGTTTAAGAAATGTTGCAAGAGTTTACTCGTTCAGACAAGTCTAGTTAAACCATAGCATGGCAATGTAATTGTCACGTATATGTCATGTATATGACACCACAACTATAGCAAGTTATGAATATAGGATGTTATCAATGATATAGACATCTATCCCAATCAAAATATTGAAAATTGAAATCATGCTATTGATTTGTAATGAATCAGGTATAGCAAATATTTCCATCTTTGACTTTTTTACAGCACCACTATGGAAGCTCTGTAACATTTCTGCATTATCTGTAATGTATTTGGTTGTTTAGAAGTTAAACCTCGTTGAGGTGTAGAGATAAGCAAATCTGGAATTCAATTTCTCAAAGATTGGGGTTCAAATTACATAAAAGTTGCTGCAACTCCATTGAAGATGAACTGAACTGTAAAAATGTTGCTGAATATACAATATTAGGAGATGCTTATCTGGTCCTGATGTTGTGTGCAATCACAGTATCAAACACCATTTATTCTGTCCAGTGATGTCACTGGCACAGCAAGGAGAACTAAGAAATAGCAGCAGCCCCTGCTGCCCTTTAGCTGTGCAGATGTGCTTTATTGGCATCCCCGGCACACATTCTGAGGCAGTGCACAGCTGAAGGGGATTTTGGAGACGGATTAATTTCTGACTTTATCTTGTGCTGTCATTGGCTGCTAAGGATTTATGACCTTCGTAGACCCTAGTTTCTGTTGTAGCATTAAGATGGGCTGATCTGCTGGTTATTTGTTAGATGTACTGTCGCTGACTCTGACTGTTTCTGACCCTAGAGCGTAGGCTGCCTGAACTGATCTTTTGCCTGTGACTCCAACTCTACTTTTGTCTTGCCCTGGGATACCTCATCTGGTGGTGAATGACCTGTGTATGACCTCTGGCTCTGTATTCTGGACTTGTCTCTGCTCGGATCTTGGTACGGCATTATCTGTGGGCTCCTGGTCCTCTATCGTTCTTTACCCAGACACAATTCTTTGTGCACAAAAGTCCTGGGGGCAACTGTATGCTGGGACGGCATAACTAATCTCCCGAGGCTGAGCAGGGGCTTGCTATGGGCGAAGAGTGCTGCGTTAGATTGGGGGCTGGTGCTGGACCAAGGCTTTACACTATGCCTAAAGGTAGATAGTTTAAGTGAAATCCTAATTTATGCTTCACTCTCTACTCCAGACTGGTCCCTTCATATTCTTTTCACAACCCTAGCTGTACCATTCCTCTGATTTGCAGAAACCATGTCCTTTATTACAGATCTGCATTGTGCAGAATGATGCAGAAGAGACCCTGACCACAATTGATAATGCTTGCAGTGGGAGTGAGGGATAAAGAATTTACCTATGTAAAGCCCTGGTCCAGCACCAACACCCCAATCCCCTATAGCAAATCCAGCAGACAAGGTATCCAAAAGTAAGACAAAGCAGAGTCGGGTCACAAGCAAAAGTTGCAAAACAAACAAAGAAGTTGTGAAACAGATAAACTTCTCAGCAGCAGGTCAGCCTAGCCTAACGCTACAACAGGCATCTGGGAGCAGAAATGTTATAAAATCCCAGCAGACAATATCAGTGCCAGATTGAGACCAGAAACTACTCCGCTCATTGGCTGCAGCACAACTTTAAATCCCCTTTAGCTGCACACAGCCTCAGAGCAGGGGATGCTGAGAGACCATTCACAGCTAAAGGGAAACTGGGGATGCCGCAGATTGCAGAGCAGAGGACTGACAGCTGTTTGCTTGATCTGCCTTGGCGACGCTGTAGGAGGGAAAAAACAGGGTGCTATGAACTGCCGTAACTTACTGCACGAGATTGCTGGCCAGATAATCCTCTCCTAATAACTTACCTTTACACAAAACAAGTAGAGGGGTGGACGACCTGCAAGGATAAAACATAGCTTTCCTCAATGTCAGATCTTCCAGCTCAGCACACAGTTGTGAGTCCAACCTTTTATAATTGGAGGCTGGGTTGATTATTTCTTCAGTTTATAAACTCCTAAGACTCAGCTCTCCAAGGGCAATAGCTGTGCATTATATTATGTTGCTGACATCAAACCGGTACATTTCTGGCCAAGTAATTGTTTGTGAACTTTGAGAATGCCAAGGAGAGCTGCAAACTCACAGTAGTGACAATCTTCAACTTGAATTTGGTCTGCTGGATCTTTAAAACAGAAAATTAAATTAGGGGTTTTGCTAATTTGAAGGAAAGGATTTTCAGTGGCCGCTAAACTTGTGGTTAGTCAATGGGATGGTCAGATATCAAAGGTGCTCCAACTATGGTGATCAGTGTGTGTGCCATCAATCCCTAGCGTAAAGACCATCAATCACAAGCTTTAAGGTTCATAGGTCATCATGATTTATGTATAGAGCCAATGCAATTTGGGGTTCCTCAGGGCTACAAAAAAGTATTGGAAAGATGGAAGAAGCTAAATTGAGTTCAGGTACCTTGGTGACGTAGCAGTTCTTGGAAAGAACCAAAGCACATGATGGGTAGTGGACTCATCCAGAAGTGACGGATAGCTGCAGGTTCAGAAGATCTACAATATGTATTACAGTAAACAGTGTTGGGGCGCATACAAACTATTGTGTGGCACCCCAATATTCCACAACATTACAGCAGAAGACCCTTGAATGGTGGTGCTGTACATCACACAATGAACCTGATTTATGAAAGCTCTCCAAGACTGGAGAAGATAGACTATCATGGGAGAACCTGGGTGATCCAGCAAACCTAGAGTAGATTAAAATCATTTGCTGTTATTTGGCAAAATGTTTTCAATCCTGGACCAGATCCATTTCAAGTCTTCTGGATCCCCAGGTTCTCCCATGAACCCATTGTGTATCCATTGGACAATTTTAATATGCACACTCATGAATTAGAGCCATGATTCCTCCTTTTTGGCTTTGTGCAATGTTTCTATGGGGTCTAATTATAAAGTAAACATTCACCTAACTTTCTCAAGTGATGAATCAGTTACTGCCATTGAAAACACATCAACCTACAAGATTCTCCACCAGAAACAGTTGGTGAATGTAACTTTCACTGCATTATAGATATACCCCTATGAGATAATATCAATTTTTTCATGCTCCCTCTGCATCCTGAGAGCTCGGATTTATTTAAACCAAATACAGAACATTTTCATTGCCACACACAGGATCATGACCTTGCGGTTAGAGATGTTGGAACACAATCTGGGTTCACATTGCATTCCTACATAAAAGTGCTTGTTCAACGGGAGACATTATGTTATCTGCAATAAATACTTTAATCCTTTGAGTAAAATTCCCCTTTATTATTTCCAGTAAAATTCCCCTCTGTTAGATGTATTTATTAGTATTACTTCCTCTTATCAAAGAAAAATCTTTTTAATGCACAATTTTGATATTACCGAGATAGCGGTGATGTAAAACACACTGGGATGCTGCACACATCTCTTTATTAAATGAATTAATCAATACATTTTAAATTATAACATTAATAATGATTTGATCACACTATAGTGAACATTGTTGGTTAATCTGTATAAAATGAGTAACATGAGCACGTCTATGGCCATTTCAGGACATTATCTTTTATTCTACATATAAAACATCTCTAATGTGCTATGAATGTGCTTGCTGCAAAGTTATATAGTTAATTAGAAAAAACACATAATCCATCAAGTCTAACCATTAGGGAAGTAAACATATCCCAGATATAAAACCCTATAGACATAGCTGGGCTAGAGGAAGGCAAATCCTTTGTAGATCTTCCTCAGTCATATGGAAGGCAAACAAAAACCCTGCTACAATTTGCCCCAACAGGGGAAAATAAATTCTTAATGATTTCCTGAGGAACTCGTACAATCAGGTCTCCCCAGGTTCTTGATCTTGAGCATATTAAAAAATTTTATATCCTCAATTTTATTTATACCTAAACCAGCTCTCATACCTGTACCCGATGGACTACAGCACGTTTTACACTTCAGCTAATAGAACCTAATAGAACAGGTAGCAATAATTTTATCCGTTTGCAGAATAAAGATCATACCACATTTTTTACAGAACAACTCTCGGCTGTCACTTTTACAGCTGGAAATTGACAGCAAGGAGGAACATGATAATTATGCAGAAAGACAAAGCATACTACACATATTGGGCCTTATTTATAAAATAAGGAATGTGACATTCCATTAACCATTCTGTGTTGGAAAATAAATTACTAATATTGAAACACATAGATATGGAAAAAGAGAAAAGGATGGTATGTTGTCTGATGTATTAGAGAAACCAATAAATATTTCCTGATGATATGAGAATTTTTATGAAGAACGTTTGTCTCACTGATTCTGTTAAGTCTTTTTTGAAGTTCCTCTACTGTCCGGAGACGTGGTTGTGACCCAGCTTCAATCCTAATTTTTTTGGGGGGAAATCTGAGGTCAGGGGCCTGGCTGTGCTGTCAGTAGGGATGTTTGAATTTGATGAAATAAAAAAAAAAATGACTAAACAATTTAAATTTCATTCAATTGTTTGCATACCTTGGACACATTCATGTTTATATGCTGTTTATGTTATATTGTTGATCATTTTAATGCAGAATATGAAAAAAATTGGATTTTTATCATAAATTATTTGGCTCTGGCAAGTCCTAGTTATTTAGGTTGAAAAAATATATAAGTGCATCAAGTTCAACCTTTAAGAACCTCAGTCATATGGAAGGCAAACAAAAACCCTGGTACAATTTGCCCCAACAGGGGAAAACAAATTCTTAATGATTTCCTGAGGTACTCGTACAATCAGGTCTCCCCAGGTTCTTGATCTTGAGCATATTAAAAAATGTTATATCGTCAATTTTATTTATACCTAAACCCTAAACTCTCATACCTGTACCTGATGGACTACAGCACATTTTACACTTCAGCTAATAGAACCTAATAGAACAGGTAGCAATAATTTTATCCGTTTGCAGAATAAAGATCATCCCACATTTTTTACAGAACAACTGGCGAATCACATGGCCGTTCCTGCTTACATGTTCTGTAAGAGAAAAAGGCCCTATTTGCCGCGAGATAGAAATTACAAATTTTGCTCGCTCATCCCTAGTTGTTAGCCCCCAAATGCATAACTTTACAATTCCCAATATAAATATAATTTGCCACTATGTATTATTTCTGAATTATTAATAGAGATGTGGCACTTTGATTCTACTTGGGGAATCTCTCTATTGAAGTGTATTCCACAACCAGGTTATATTTCCATTGTAAAATTGTCTATTCTTTAAAATTGATCTATGGAAGATTTCTTTTTACCCTTTCTGACATGATTACCTAATACCCCTAGATAATCCCAGGAATTTTGGTGACAAATTACAAAATCTAAATATTCAAAAAAATTCAAATTTTAACTGCAATATTCCAATTTTACTTTCCGACCTTTAAAGTGAATGTTTGACCTTGTCGCTGCTCATCCCTGAGGTCTGGGAGTTCATCACTGATCTAAGACTATGAAACAAATAAGCAATGACTTGAAAATGAGATTGGTAATCTGACTTTTGTCTTTACTTGGCACAGATTTATGAACCTACAAAACGTTTCCGTTATAGAATTTTTTTTTTTTTTTAAGATAATCAGATGCAATGTAGTTTTTGATTGAGCATAGCATGACAAAGCATGTATTCACCGGTCATTGCAACATGTGTGCCTGATTATCCTGCCAGCTCACACGGACCTGGGAATTCTGCATGAACGGAACACAAGATCGCTTCCAAAAACTCCTCATTAACAAGCTGATTGCTGGTGACCACGGACACATAGATTGTATTACCAGGCTGAAACTAGATCTGGAAAAGGCAAACTTTCACTGTGATATTCATCTAATCTGGTCTCAGAGCAGATGTCTGCCAGGGATGAAGAACGTTGAGGCCACAGGAAAGAGCGTTGGGATTCTGAGCGCTGATTATGATTTATCATTATTTGTGAGTGAATATGATATGATCATTCCACTTGTAACAGAGGAACTACAATTTAAATCAAGTCGAATAAAAAAAAAACTTGTATTTGTGCCTATAGGATACTATCAATCCATAAATGCCCCCAAGGTGGATATTTTATATTGAGGGCTATTGTATGTTGATAATTTACATTGTGACCCACAGCTTCCTAAGAAGTGCAATACTCTTGTGTCACTGGGCCTGATATAATAAAGATAGACTATCATGGGGGAATCTGGGTGATCCATCAAACCTTGAATGGGTTTCTTAAAAGTAATTTTCTATTAGTTGGCAAATGTTTTCAATCCTGTACTAGATCCATTCCAGGTCTGCAGGTTCTCATATGATAGTCTATCTTCTCCAGTCTTTGATGAACCAGGCCCAATATCTTTATTGCATGTGTGGTGACATCTGGCCTCCCTCAGTTGTTGAACACAACTTTTGATCCTTCTTTAAATTCTATACAATCAACACAGTCATTGAAAGTTTATTAAAGCGGACGTCTGGCCAGGGATGAACAATCAACAATATTGATGGAAGGATTGCTAATATCTATCTGGTTGTCCATTATTGGGTATTAGCATATGGTGGGAAGCCGGTGTAATGGGCAAAGCCCATTTTTTTGAGGGGAAGATTATTACCCAAACTATGTTTTTGGTAAGTAGTAAGAAACTGGAGTGGTGGCCCGAGAGAGCCACTGGCCAAGATCCAAACCTGGGATCTACAAAAGAGTGCTATGCAACTGTGCCACCCATAGGAGCCCAGAGATGATGGGAGCCTCTCATAATGGGCACAGCCGGTGTACAGACCCAAGGACTCAGCACTGAGCCAGCACAGGGAAGGAGAGAGCCCCTCATAATGGGCGCAGTAGATATGCAGACCCACAAACCCAGTACTGATATGGCCGGAGCCTCTAATCATGAACACAGCAGGTGTATGGACCCGAACACTTAGCACATAGATGGTTGGAGCTCCTTTATAATGGGCACAGCAAATGTAAAGACCCAGAGACTTAACACAGAGATGGATGGAGACCCTCATAATGGGCGCAGTAGATATGCAGACCCACAAACCCAGTACAGAGATGGTGGGAGCCTCTCATAATGGGCACAGTCTGTGTACAGACCCAAGGACTCAGCACTGAGCCAGCACAGGGAAGGAGAGAGCCCCTCATAATGGGCTCAGTAGATATGCAGACCCACAAACCCAGTACTGATATGGTGGGAGCCTCTCACCATGAACACAACAGGTGTATAGACCCGAACACTGAGCACATGAATGGTCGGAGCTCCTTTATAATGGGCACAGCAAATGTACAGACCCAGAGACTTAACACAGAGATGGATGGAGACCCCCATAATGGGTACAGCAGGTGTACAGACCCAGCCCTCCAGTGTCCCCCATCCCTCCTTGTCCCTATCTATGTGAGTACACTGATTCATTTTTCAGAAAAACAATACTACTGTTGTGGCTTCCAAGAGCCGTAAAAGGTTGATGTGGGAGATGTTGTTCCGGGGACATGATTGGGTGTTTCTGTCCAGATTCCTGTCCAGAATATTGGCATTATAATAATTACAATATTAGATTCTAACCAATTAGTTTAAAATAAAAAGATCGTAGGAGGTCAAGAAATGCTAATTTCTACTGCTGTGGGGAATTCCATATACAAGGGCCATATCATGGGCCCTTGTGCAGAAATCAATTAGAGCCCCTCTGTCTAACAGACTTGACCTTCCCGTTGGACGAGAAGGGCCTGAGCTCTGTCATTACCCCCATTATAATCATCATTTTATTGATTCCTGCAGTCATCAGGACACTTTGTAATAGATAGTTTGCAAATGTAACAAATATTCTCCAATGTCCTCCTAATGACTTCCTCGCTCGTAACCTCATCACACGCACGGCTCCAAGACTTTTCTGGAGCTGCCTGAACTCTCTGGAATGGTCTTCCTCCTGCTATTCGGCTTGCTGCTACTTTCTTTTTTGGGTGCATTTGGCGACGGTAGGTACTCTCCGGAGACCAGAACAAATCAAAAGAAATTCTTCCAACTGACAGCCATAGATTTAAAATTTTGGTCGTTCTAATGTAGAATTGCTCTAGAATCGAACTGAGACAATATCTTGTCTCTTACTGCAAGAATAAGGTAAAAATATATTTCTGGGACATGATCCAGAACGGAGGGGGAGTTTTAGGGGAACATTTAGATAATGAGCCTGATTAACGCTCTCCAAGACTGGAGAAGTTTCCAAGCTCTCTAAGACTGGAGAACTCCCGATAGGAAAACCTGGGTGATCCAGCAAACTTAAAACATGTTTCTTGCAAAGACCATTTGCAATTAGATGGCAAATGTTTTCAATCCTGGACCAGATCTATTCCAGGTTTGCTGGATCACCCAGGTTCTCCAATGATCTCTAATCTTGGCGAGCGTTAATACATCAGGCTCATGTCCAGACATACATTTGGGTGTGCTGACCCTTTAATACATAAATGACCTCTGGTGAACCTAAGACATCTGCATTTACACATTTCACATCACAGCACATGATATCTCAGTCTGGTTTTGGCCCCGACATGATCTGGGATTAGGAACCATCTGAGACACCACCTGCTCGGCACCTCCAGACATAGCCAGATCTTTATAAGTCGCCTTGCATAAACTATCATGCAGCAAACATCTCATTTCTGCAGATCTATCATCAGCAAATCTAAATATTTAATGACAGATAATAGCTCTTCATCCAGAGATTCCAGATAAGCGTTTCTTTTCTCACTAATAAAATATACGTCTGCAAGAGAAAACGACAAAACATTTCATTCCTGCAAGCTTAACTTTTTATGGAAATAAGGCTGTTCATGATCAGAAGCTTGGACGGAGGCTTTTCCTGTAAAAATAAATCAATAACATCTGCTTCCTAAAGATCCTTTAATCTGAGCTGTGCAATGCTTAACCTAAAACATAAATTAATTTACATGAAGATCCCCCAAGAGCACCAACAGGTTGCGCTGCAAAAACTGACCTCCTGTAGGTTGGAGTCCAGAGTTCCTCCATTGCATTGATTGCTCAATGGGGCAGATCTCAACCCTTCCTCTTCCATATCAGAGATGGAACTCAGAGATTGATGGACTGTATGCAGAGTTAGAAGATAGCCAATA
>NC_092863.1:104726118-104728363 GCF_032062135.1 Pyxicephalus adspersus | reverse complement strand
CCTCCGGTAGTAGAAAACTAAGAATCAGAGGTCCCTAATATGACCAAGTGTTGATGAAACATATTTTGTTAATGCTGAGGAGCTGGAGTTCAGCTTGTATTACCAGCAGCCATTCTGGCAGTGTGAAATCGCCTGACCCTCTCTGTGAAAGGAGAAGCAGCAGACTTGTACTCTTATCTCCTCAGCACTCTGCTCTGTCCTCCTAATAGCATACACTATGTAACTGATTGTCCTTCTCCCTCCTTCATTCTGAGCTATGCTATACGGAGTGAAACCAGCACAGGTTCAATCATACATTCAGGTATAAAGTATTGCTTGCAAATCTGCATTAATGTTTCTTTTATATATTTATGACATTAGGCTTTAATATCTAAATGTAATAATTCTTACATTAACCCAGCTCTGTGACTGGTTCTCTTTACACAGATTATTTATTACGTTTCAGTGTGGGAATAATCTGAGAACATTGTAAATCCAGATATTTACTGAGTCATTGGATGTCTTCCAGATGGATCACATGTTGCAATATTTCTTTTATGTATTTATATCAGTGGCTGGATAGAAATACATTGTTACTGTCCAAAGAGCTGTAGATTGAAGTCTCCTTGTCAGGATAAAATGATCTATACATACACCTTCTTATCCTTATGTATTATTTATAGCTCTGACATATACTGCAGTGCTGTACAGAGTACATGGTATTTTTAGGTCTCTGCATCAGATAAAAAGCTGTCGCAAGAATAGGGATGGTTTAATTGGGAGAAATTTGGTTTGATTATTTGCAATTCAATTTGTTTTGGCTTTTGGAATTACCATGGATCCAAGCGGCTTGGGCCTATATGGAGGTATTCAGACTCCAGTGAAGACTGACAGCAAAGTCCTCGTCTCCTTGGCAAAACCAGATCCCTGCCCACTGCAAATAGTGACAAACGCCATTTTTGGGGGAAAAGGCCACATTCCCTGACCACTATGACCCATGTGTTGAAAGAGATTTGTGGGTGGAGCTTTTTTACCATCTGGAAGCCCCCTTTAATAAGGGTCCCACTCAGATCCCCCCCCATTTAATACACTTACCCATTATCAGAAAAGGTTAAATAATCCCTTGAAATAAAGACTCATCATCACAGAATAAATGTATTTTTATAATTTTTTAACATATATTTAAAAAAATAAACTCAGCTAAAAATATATAAACAAATATTTAAATATCTATATATTATATATACAATATAGATGTACAATGACAGGTTCTCCATCTGTCCTCAGCTTACCCTTTCTGGATTGGCTGAACGTAATGACATCATCTCACCATGCTTTTGTGTACTCAGTGTAGCCAATCCAGCAAGAGGTAAGCTGAGGACAGATGGAGCACCTGTAATTGTACATGTGGTTGCAGCAGACGCTGTAACAGATTAACGTCGGGTCCTGTTTGGATATCACTAGATCTGCAAATGTTTAGCAATCCAAGAGGGTGGCCAAGGGCATGTTGTGATCTGGATAATAAATAACCCCACAGGGAATGGCGATGGCAAAGAATACCTGACAGGGATTTTACTCCATTCAAAAGATTTGTTTACACGTACAAAACCCGCCCTCCTCCCTAAACCTGCAATCCATACGGGGGACGCGGTCTGCGTCTCTGGTTGGTGAACCCCCCCAGGCTGGGTCCTCTCTTGACCACGCTGTGAGGAGAACCGGCCAGAGCCACAGCCCATCTGTCAGACAGCTGGTGGACCGCAGGACCGGGGCTTGGGGACCCCTGCTCTAAAGTACTACGGGGGTGTGAGTATGACACCTATGCTTTAAATTACCAGGGTGAAGTACCACTGGGTGTCAAATTATTTTATTTTATAAAAATATCAGCTGATAATACTAATTACCAACACTTTTACTAATGACTTTTACTAATAAGAGCTCTCTTTTTGTGTCCCCAGACACCTTGATGTTATTGTGATCATAGCAGTCATCTCTGGCTTCCATCTGGAGTTATAAAAGTTTTTTTAGAATTTCAGAAAGTGGAGAACAAAGAAGTTCCCATCTGTTATCAGACTGCTATATCCTAATAAATCTGTTCTTAGTCCACCCAAACATCCCTTACTAAAGTGGCCAATGTCCTCATCAGAGCTAAGTCTCAAGGCAACTTTTCCCTGCTCCGTCTCCTTTCCTCTGACACTGTTATCTCCCCCTTCTAATACAAATCATGGCTCCATTGGTATCAGTGACACTGCTCTCTCTTTGCTTCCTA
>NC_092863.1:104694852-104725702 GCF_032062135.1 Pyxicephalus adspersus | reverse complement strand
TAACCTACCCCATACACAGCCTTACCACCACTCCTCTTCTGCTGCCTCTCTTTGTAGTTCACTTCTTTGGCTTCCATTTCACCTTCATTTTGCCTTCAAACCCCTCCTCAGTTCTTGTCCCATTTACCTTTCTAACCTAATAGAAAAATACTCCCCCTGCCGCTCTCTTCGCTTCTCCGATGACCTACTAATGACTTCCTCAATCATAACCTCATCACACACATGGCTTATTCAATGTACAGCGCTGTGTTATATGTTGGCGCTATATAAATCCTGTCTATTAATATTATTATTAATAATAATAATAATAATAATAATAATAATAATATAATAATAAAAGTAATATTAGACTCTAACCATGAGGGGCGCTGTTCTTATCTAGAGAGCATTTCTGTACAACACTGACATCTGTTGGCGATATTACTAAAACACTTCTATGATATTTCATTTATATAAGGCGATACACATAGCTTGTAATAGTTGAACTCTCTGCCTGAAAATTGCTAGCTGACTGGCTATGGTGCTATACCAGAAGTTCCCATTTTACTTTCAGGAAACATCTTTCTTTTCTGTTGTTTACAAAATTCACAACATAATGAATATTGGTGCCACGGGGGTTAATACAAAAATGTCCAAGAAGTTTTTCAAAGAGGAAAAGAATATAATTTATTTCTACCCAGCTTTGATGGAAAATATGATAAAAATACCCTTTGAGCACACATATCATAGACAGAAAGGACCAATGAAGTCCTATAATTGTTTTCAGATACTCACAGAACACTTAGGGAATTTGTCATAGGTCTTTGGTTTTGTGTTCAAGGCTTCAGGATGATTCGGGATTTACTGACAACAGCAGCTGACCTCCATTAGACCCATTTTAAGGGGGCTTTGCTTTCCCATACATGTGTAGGTGTATGCTAAATCTGTGCCAAGGAATGAAAAAATGAATACATTGGGAGAAAGTTAGAAAGTATGAAATGAGAAAAATACAAAAAGTAAACTGAAATACATGGCTGACCGCTGAGAACCTGTGGAAGAGATTCATGAACAAGAGATTCCTAAGGAAGGCAGAGCAAACCGCATTCCCTGTATCTGATGTGATCCAGCAACGCCAAAGGACAAGCTGGCTTAGGATATGAGGATATGCTGATCTACTGAACAACAATTTTATTGATGAAGAGTATTCCCCATTTAATGAATTTGTATATTATATTGGCCAAGTATGTGATTGGGTTTTCTCATTATATATACTATTATTATTATTATTATTAAACAGGATTTATATAGCGCCAACATATTGCGCAGCGCTGTACATTAAATAGGGATTGCAAATGACGGACTAATACAGACAGTGATAGAGGAGGAGAGGACCCTGCCCCGAAGAGCTTACAATCTAGTAGGTGGGGGAATTTCACACAATAGGATGGGAGATATGTAGTGTGGGAAGTAGTGATGGTTTCAATTGATAGAAGAAGTTGGGTAGGCAAGTGTGAAAAAATGGGTTTTGAGTGCTCTTTTAAATGAGCAGAAAGTAGGAGCAAGCCGAATAGGACGAGGAGACCATTCCAGAGAGTTGGAGCAGCTCTAGAGAAGTCTTGTAACCGTGCGTGTGATAAGGTTATGAGTGAGGAAGTCATTAGTAGGTCATTGGAGGAGCGGAGAGAGCGGCAGGGGGAGTAATTTTTTACCAAGTCAGTAAGGTAAGTGGGACAATAACTGTGTAGGGATTTGAAGGCAAAGCACAGGAGCTTAAATTTGATTCTAAGGTGAAATGGAAGCCAATAGAGAGAACTACAAACAGATGCAGCAGAAAAGGAGCGGAGGGAAGGATGGATGAGTCTGGCTGCAGCATTCATTATAGATTGTAGAGGGGAGAGTCGGGTTAGTGGAATACCAGAGAGGAGGAGGTTACAGTAGTCCAGACGGGAGATGATAAGAGCATGTACAAGGAGTTTGGTGGTCTCAGGGGACAGGTAGGGGCGGATTTTGGAGATATTGCGTAGGTGAAAGTGACAGGACCTGGAAATGTTCTGAATATGGGGGGTAATCGAGAGGGCCGAGTCAAAGGTGACACCAAGACAACGTGCCTGAGGGGAGGGATGGATAACAGTGTTGTTAACAGTTAGATATATGAAACTGTTTCTTCTATTTACAATATGCTGATCTACTGACACCTGGCAGCATTTGTCACCCAACAACCTATAGGATGCCATCCAATAAGAAAGCATTACCATGATATTTGTGGACCTAAAGAGGGTCAAAGTCTGAGAAGCCATCACAAGTGCACCCTGGAAAGGCAATTGTACTTTGCTGCAAAATGGCAAGGCTATCGGGTTTTTGGTGACCATTGACCACTGCAAGGAACGAGCCAAAGAGATTGTGGTGAAAGCAAGAACATACCAAAACAGGAGGAAGAAGAATGTAGTCGTGGTCAGTTGCAAGCCAACAGGAAAATGCCTGGAAATCAGGATCATAAAGATCAGGAACTCAAGGTGCAGACTATGGAAGATGAATTTGTATTTTCATTCTTCAATTGGCTTTCATCTGTTTCTCTTGTTTGCAAATGTCTCTGTCAATGAATGTTATATTATCTCAGAAGAATCTTAAACTGATGTCATCCTGGTGCCATTGACCTAGGCCACAAATTCATTCAAACAAGCAATGAGAATGCAACATCAGACATGGAACCTAGGTGAGACCCTAGATAGCTCATTTACGGTAGGACAGTTGCAGGCACGTTACAGAGTTTTACATAGGTTCATTGTAGGTAAGGTTGAAAACATAAGTCCATCAAGTTCAACCACTAGGGAAAAAAAGTATATCCCAGATATAAAACCCTATAAGACATAGTTGGTCGAGAGGAAGGCAAAAAAAAAACCCTAGCTCTGAAAAAATTGAACTTTCAGGGCCAAGGTTGTCACCAGTAACCCTATTCAATATTGCTGGTGACCGTTTGATTGCAAGTTTGACTCGGGGGCCGTTACGACTCCATCATCTGTATACCGGTTTGCAGCATCCTCAGCCTCCCTTTAGACGTGCAGCCATTCTTAGCATCCCCTGCACTTGCTCTAAAGATGTGCACAGGAATTTCAGTTCCTGGTTTCAATCTTGTCTTGTTATTGGCTCTTTGTCTTATTTTTACCACTGTGGCTGTGGTTGTTGAATCCTCAGACTTAGCCCAGCTATACTCGGTATTAGATAATTCCTTTTCACATACTTGACTTCGGCCGCACGACCTTGATCTTTGCTTGCCACCTGTCCCAAACTCAGTCAGTTTTGACCTTGTTTCTCACCAGCAGTCTTCCTAGTACATCATCTTTGGCTGTCCCTACACGGAACCCCTCTGTTCCACTCCCCCCGGTGTTTTCCCTGCAGCAAAGTGGTCTGGTAGCCACTAGGGCTACTATCACCCCTTGAAGAGTTCTCACCTAGTTACAGTTTTGCTGTCTGACTGCTGGGAGAGAGATGAATGGGGAAATATTTCTTCCTACCTGATCGAGGAATCATCTCAACCCAAGCAAAAGTTTTTCTGTAAAATTATAGTATTGCTGTGTTTTATGATAAGTCCTAAAGATTGCAAAGGCATTGAACGGTCCATTCTATGATACTCATTTCACATGGTCCTAATTCTACTTTTCCTTTTTGCATTCATATTACAAAATCTGATCTGCAAACAATTAAAGAAGAAGCAGTATAAGTTTTGTTTCATGCTGCTTTATTGTTGTTTTAGTTTATCACTCGTCTGAAGGACCCAATTCTGTGGCTTGTGACTACCCATTTGGTGTATTTCCTGAGTTATATGGTAAATACTTATAATGATGTATGTTAATTACAGGTGAAAAAATAGGCTTAATAAAAACATTTAAAATAATCTCTGGTGATCCAGGGAACAGTTGATTGCCTGATGGGATCAAGAAGGATTTTATTTCCCTAGTGGTTTAATTTGATGGGCTTATGTCTTTTTTCGACCTAACTAACTGTAACTATGTAACTATATATTAAAAAAAAAGTAATTCAAATCAATAAAAATTGTGATATATTGGATCTTAGAACTGGTCCATTATTACCTTGCAGGGATGACTCCATTTTGGATTCATGAATTAATTATTAAACTGAACTTTTTCTTTTATTCTAATCTTTGCCCACTCTATTGAAATGAAAAAGAATATATGTTGAAAGCATGCTTAATGTGGACCTCACAGTCACTTTACAAGGATTCATGAAGAAAATCCAAATATCGCAGCAACCATTTTCACTGCCTTCGGGTAATCAGATCCTGTCACCGAGAGCTCTGTGATCCCTATAAGAGGTAACAAAAACCTGGATCTGAAACCAGACATGTAAAAAAATCCTTACTGCTAGATACTCTAATGTGGCTCCAGAAAATCTGAATTCTTAATATTTAGCATGTAAGAAGTGAGAACTGTTTAAAGTGAAGTTAAGCCCAGAGTATAATCACCAGTCCATGATCCATCACAGGCACCGCCATCTTCTTCCTTCTTCCAATCCACATTCCAATCTTCGGCCATCTTTATTGGCTAGGTCAGGATGATATAATACCCAAGCAGGCGTGCACCCACAGGGGAAGCTGGGATGTGTAGATGTAATAAAGTGAGTTGAGCTTCCTGGGCATACTCAAAGTTCCTTCTTAGGAGTAGGTAGGTACAATAGTATCAGGATTCAGCTTATTCCACTGAATAAATTGTGCTACTTCTCTTGTTCTACACAAGATGTATAGACGGAGCTGCTAGTTGTATTTGTGCCAACCCTAGTGTGTGTTTGTTCAGTGCCGTCATCATGATAGCCGTGTCTGTAAGTTTGTGCAATCTGTCATTAGTTTCTCCCTTTGTTTAAACACTAATATATCCTTAACCATTTATCATTGGGTACACAGGGGATCCTTATAGCTTTTACTAAACAAAATTCCAGCCCTCCTAACCTGAAGACCCAAAGGCTCCGGTCAGTACCAGTATTCTCCAGATACCGGTCCCCCAATTTAACGCCGCAGTCTTCACCTATAGCAGCCCCCGCTCAGCCTGGGGAGACTGGTTGCGTCCCAGCACTGGGTTGCCCCCAGGACTTAGTGTGCAGGGATGGTGTCTGGGATAGGCCGGCAGCTGACCAGGAGCCCACAGATGCACAGTACAGAAATTACCGGGGAATTCATAAATAAGCTAAAGTCAAACACAGGAGATCAGAACTCCAAACGACATACAAAGAAAAAGGCACAAGCAGAGTCGGGGTCACAAGCAAAGGTCGGTCCAGGCTGAGTTCAAGCAGATTGTCAGGAACAGGCATAGGTCAGCAACAGAAACACTCAGAATCTCTCCAGCACAGATAAGCCCAGCTAATGCTATAAAAGGCATTGGTGACTGGGAGCAGAGAGGCTTTAAAGTCCCAGCAGCCAACAGCAGTGTAGGACTGAGTCAGGATCTGATCTGCCTTTAGAATCCCCTTCATCTGTGCACAGCCTGACAATGGATGCTGGGGATGCCATAAATCCATCAGGCTGCAAGGTTACAGGCAAGCAGGGGCTGCTGCTATCTAAGTTTACCTGGCTGCTGCAAATGACATCTCCTGATAGAACAAACTGTGTTTTAAATTGCGATGACACACAACATGGAGTCGTCGGCCAGATGAGCATCTCCTAACAGTTGCAAGAGAAGAGCATAAAATCCTAAAAACAATCAGACTTCTTTTTTAAAAAGAGGGTGCCATTTCAAAACCAGGGGCCCCAAATCAGGATTGCTTGTTGGGGATCCCCAAGGGTCACTTCTGGTTATGAGAATTAGGGTGCTCCCAATTGGCTTTTTGCTGTGATGCCCCAAATATATACTTGCTCACTCACAAAACTTTAAGGCTGAGTTCTGTGGTTGTGTTGCCTTTTCCTTGTGCCATACATGATACAAGAAGCTTCTACCTACAACATTGCTGTATAGAATGGGGTAATGGGGGGACAGTTCGGTACCACTTGCTGCCTGGAGTAAAATCTACAGAAGCTGCAGTCCATGTGACTGAGTGATTGGTGCCACCCAAACATAGGTATCCTTTTTCTGCCAATCACAATTTTTCTGTAACAGTGTTATGTAGGAAGAAGTAAATGTAGGTGTAAGCGGGCGACACATGGGGCTAACTCCCTCTAAAACTTCACCACTATGGCACCATCACAATATCAGAAAAACTCTGTCATACCAATCAACCCTGTTACATACAGATGTCCACTTACCTTCCTGGAACCCCAATTTCTCAGGAATGGGGAGATGTTGTGAGATGAACATGAAGTAGTAAAAACATGTGTTCCTTTGGGAAAAGTATCTGCTTACTTCTCTGGGATACCTGAGTTTACACAAGTCATGCTTGAAGATGGCACCATCTTTGTTCAGCCGTCATCTTGGAACACTATCTACGTCCTGGGGACAAATCAAAGATGACACAATTGTGTAACCCCCACTGATTTTACATTCTTGACTGTGTTTACCAATTTCTGATACAGCTAGTGACTTACTATAGTTGCAATGTTCCTGCCAATTATTGGGAGAGGTAATAATGAGAAAATTCTTCTATTTTCATCATCGTCAGCCACAGCCAAAGTCTAAGAAAAGCCACCTACTGGGGCTCAAAAATGATAAAAGTTTTTCTGCAAATTGATGGAATTACTGTGTATTAAGATTCATCAGGTCTCCAACAAATTGCAAAGGTAATGAAAGGTACACTTTATGCTACTCATTTCATCAGTTCCTTAATTCTACTTTACCATTGCAGGAAAAAAAATACATTTTGAAAAAAATAAACACTAACGGTTTTGTTTTGTGCTCCTTTATTGTAACATTTTTGTTAATAATGGATAGACATGGTTTTATTTTAGTGGAAGAAGTGCACTCGTCTGAAGGATCCAATTCTGGGGCTGGAGGCTCCCCATTCGGTGAATCTCCTGTATTCTCCGGGTCTCAGGTAATACTGACGTCCTCTGTAGTTGGGCTCCTCATAGAACATCCAGTAGCCATCTTGGACATGGGCAGAGTGGATGTCATTGTTGCGGAATCTCTCAAAGACATGAGGACAATCCTCAGTGAACTCCATCATCTGACCTTTAAAGTCTTCCCTCTCGTAGATCCTGATCCTGAAGGAACCTTCGTGCTGTCATAGTAAAATAGTCGCAATAGTTAAAAAAAAAAAAAAAATCAGATTTCATTGAGTTTTTTTTCAGTTTTGGACATTGGTATTACCTGGGGGCTCAGACGACAAGACCTGATGGAGTCATTGTAGCCCATCCATTGCTGGAAGTCAGGATACTCTCCTCTATGGAGGAAGTACTGGTGTCCTCTGTAGTTGGGGTGCTCATACAGTATCCAGTTCCCCCTTTCCACACGGATTGAGTTGCAACGTCTGAAAAATGGGGACAGATCGGGACATTCAGAGCTACACTCGTAGGAGCGACCCTGGAAGTTTCTGTCCTCGAAGAAGGTGATCTATGGGGAAAAAAATAGTAATATTTCTAAGATTGCCATCTTAAATTCATATAATATATCCACACCTTATCCTTTATTATAATCTTTTCCTATATTATTGAAAGCAAAAACAATGTTAGTTAAAGCCATGACCTCATGGCTTTCTTATATCACAATATACAGCAACTTTTCTCATTATAATTCTCTCCTTGAGATCCAGTCTGTGGACTATGCCTGTGCTAAGATGGTGCAGTCTATGTCAGTCTGTGAACACCGCCATGAATTGCCTGATCCCAGGATGGTGCAAGTAAACGGTGACCTTGGATGTTTCAAGAACAACCATTGCACCATCCATATGGAAACCAGATAATTACATTGTCAGGGGGAGGGCTGTGATCTCTTTTAATTAAAAAAAAAATAAAATAGATACTCTTTTAAGGGAACCTGTGCTTAGCTACAGGGAAAAGCAACAGGGTCACCTCCCCAGGTCCACATGGGTATAAATTCATTTCCCATTCACCCCTGAAAATATAAATCAGGTGGCAGGTCAACCTGCAAATGTGGAAACAAATCTGAATTCATCTCAGTAATGTGGCTTTAGCATGGTAACTGCCGCAGTTTTTAATAATTAGCACTTCTGAGGCTGTGTAACCTTCGGATCAGCTGTTCCCAATCTTGGTAACCCTTTGAAAGAATGTTCAGGACTTTCGGGAACGAGCATATAAGAAAACTCAAACACAATCAGCCAGGACTGCTATTGGTGGGGCCAAACAGGACAAATTCACAGGGTACCCATGTCATGATAAGTCCTAAAGGGCCCACGGCCACAGATTAAAGGGCCCAGGGCCCCAGAATACAGAATATCAGGGGGTGCATTAAGCTGGGATTCTGTACAACCAAAGTCCACTCTTCATATTTGCCCACTACCCCATTTCTCCCCGGTCTCCATTTTGTTCCTCTGGTCATCCGAATATTATCCCCTTGCATTAGCGATCAGATCTAGGGATACCATCAGAAATTTCTGGGCCCGGTACTAGGTACACTTAGTGCCCACCTCCCCTATGTCTAAAAGTTCCAGCATTGAAAATCTCAAGCTCTTTTGATCAGGGACTGGTACAGAAGTCTCCCCAAGAACCTCATGTCCTCCCTGATGGCAGCGCTGGTCAGTTCAAATGGCTGCTTCTCGTTGCTCCAGGAGTAGAAGGAACCCAAGCAAAGCTCCTGTAGAAAATTGTTTGCTCGTGTCTTACCTTTCCCATGTTTGGATGAATGTTTCCTCTCTCAGGTCACAATCTATGAGCTGCAGTCAGTGGTGCTGCAGCTCTCTCTTATATACATTGAATGTATCGCTGACTTTGTGTTTTCCCCCAGTAAGCACAATGTACAGCTATTTTTCTAGTATTATGTAAAGGTCACATTGTCCTGCATTGTGCACGCTCATTGTTCTTCTTGTACCTGCATTTCAAAGCTTTATCTAAACAACAGAATAGAACAAAAAAAGTTGTTACTGGTGTGTCAGCAGGCAACTTTTTTTTTTCTGGAACCTCAAAGTACTTTTTTTTGCCAGTTAATATGATTGATGGCTTGAAATACCAACACAAACATTAATCTGCAAAATCAAATCTATGGTATAAAAGATAATGTAAAGAGTTCCTTTTTTTTTGTAATTTTACTTCTTCCTAATAAAATCATTTTTAGTCTTTTTAAAGAGATGGATGGATTAGATTTGTGCAGGTAATGCTTTCTAACCACACTAACTGCAGGTAACTGCTGTTACTGGGCAGGCGTTCCAAACAGAATCTTGTTTAAAGCTGTCCATAGTGAACAACTGGGTGCGATAAGAGGTTCACCTGCTTGACGGCCACCCATCAAATTCACCTCCTGCTCATTCATTTTGAACATGCCTGGAGATGGTGGCTCTTGGAAGGCTGTCAGCCCCCCGGGGACAGCTGCCAGGCGGCCTTTGTGAATAAAGCCCAAGCAAGTTCACTGTATATAAATTAGGATAAAATTCATTTTGTATTATAAAAAATAGTTTTTTTAAATAAAATCCTGTTTTACCTTCCACCTTCATTTCCTCAATCTCACTGCTGCTGATTAGTGATGAAGGGCGGATTCTTCATGATCACAGATTCAAAGCAAAGCTTTGACTTTGGAATATATTTTTTAATTTTAATGCACTGCACAGCATTTGAATATTTGCTTGTAAGGGGGCTTTTAAATGAGTCAACTCCATCACTAACATAGCAGGAAGTCATAATGTAGATTGGTCACAGTGTCAGTGTATTTGGTTGCACCAACTTGGATGTGATATCGGCAACCCCTGCGGACATATAACTCAGGTGACCCTCTATAGCAGTGTTTTTGAACCTTTTTAACATGGTAGGAGCCTTGAAATAACTTTTAGGTCTTCAGGGAACCCCTTCTATTATTAATATATCCTCAGATCACAATATATTAGTGTGGTGTTCTGTGGAAAAATGCTTCCTATATGACTAGCCATTGGGAAGAATGTCACCCTTACAGATAGCCACAAATATCATTGGTGTCCGTTACCTGAGAAGCACAAATTGCTAATTTCTCAAGGAATCCCCAGCAGCCTCTCAAGGAACCTCGGTTGATTACACCCAGGACACTAATTGTAAGGAGTTTGTATGTTCCCCATGTGTTTGTGTGGGTTTTTTCCCCATCCCAAAAAAATGGAGTGAGGTTTATTGGCTTCCCCACAAAAAATTGACATTAGACTCTATTAAAGACATATGACTATGGTAGGGACATTAGATTGTGAGGCCCTCTGTGGAACAGCTAGTGACATGACTACGGACATTGTAATATGTTGGCGCTATACAAATAAAAGTGAATAATAATAATGACATAGGTAGCTGCATCAGAAAAAAGATAAATGGCTCAGAAGAGTAAAGGGCTATGACAGGTAGCAAAGAAAGGCCTGAAACGGGGGTGTAAGAATGTCCTTCCCTTCCAGAAAGGGCACCATGGGATGTCAAGTGATGGATGACCCAAAAGAGGGCTTTGGAATTGTTCCTTTTTTATTTGTAATTAGTTACATAATTATTCAGGTTATAACAAGATACAAGTCCACCAAGTTAGACCAATTGGTAAAAAAATAAAATGCTAATTCGTAGGCTGGGTTGGAGCAATTAGAGGGTTTCTGATTTTTTGGAAGGGATGTGATCTCATTAGTTTGCTGTATCTTCTTCTTTTTTATTGTGCAGCCAAAGGGTAATGAAGAACCTTTGACGTATTACCTAACTTCATCAGATACAAATGAGGTCCCTTCTCCTGTGTTATGCAGCATTGCTATAAAATCACAGGATTGTAGGGGCAGAAATACAATTTTAAATGGATAAATGTCCTCATATATGAACTTTCGCTGTGTGGAGTGTTGCTTTAGTTTAGTTATAAGCTTTTTTTTTGTTTTTTTACCCCGTGACCACACTATTGCAAAAACACAATTTTTCAGTATTGCCCGTCGCTAATAAAATCTAATATACAAATCTAAGGGATAACCCCAATCAGGTGAAATATTTTAGTTTTTAGTGGCTGCTCAAAAGTTTAATTACAATCAGATAATTTATATCTTATAGGTGTCACGCACCGAGTGACAGGACCACTAGGGGACGCTATGGCTTGCACGGAGGGGGTGTGAGCCCTGAGAAGGGCCAAGGTGCAGAATCTAAGCAGTAACCAGGTTTTCTCCAGAGCCTCTGATGGTGAGGGTTTTGCCCCGCTGGTTACTGCCAGGTTGCGGTCCTTGAGCACACCGAGGTGGGCAAAACACGGTACCAAATCACAAAGCAGAAATATTGTCAAGAAAGGCCAGGGTCGAGGCAGGCAGCAAGAAGGAGAGATCAGGTCACATGCCAGGGGTCAATAGCCAGAGATCCAGGAGACAGATACCAATGACACAGGGGCCACCGCGGGCACAGGGAGCATAGAAAACACTGGAAGCAACAGGAGGCACAGGTGACTCAGGGATATTCACAGACAGAGAGGAACACTGAAACAGCACAAGGAAGTTGGCTGGGAACCAACAGACTGTACAACAAGGGGTTAACGCAGGTGCTGGACACAGGAAACACTGAATTAATTGCCAGGTGTACAGGAACTAGCTCACAGGACTAAGGGCTCAGCACAATGGAGACATGTTGCACGAACACAGAGTGCAGTCTGTGAGTTAACTAAATAGCCAAGGATGGGTAGGAGGCTTTTTACTGATTAGCCAGTGGATGGGACGGGATTGATAAAGCCTGGAACCAGAGGCCAGCCCAGCCCAGCGTCAGAACTGCCCGCATGCGCAGGAGAGAGGCGTCTGTGCTTTAGTGAGGAAGAGGCAAGAGTGACAGTAGGGATTCAGTAAAGACTTGAAAACTGCTATACCAAATTTGCCCAGCCAGTGCCAAGTCAGATGATGGTGCTGGGTTGTTCCATATAGAAACCTCCACAATGCAGGATAATCCCCAATACAGCTGTGTGAGTGCAGGACAATGGGTCTGCTTTTTTAGCTCTCCAACACTGGAGAAGATAGACTATCATGTGAGAACCTGGATGATCCAGCAAACAAGGAAAGGACCCGGTCCAGGATTGAAAACATTTGCCATTTAAAAACAACTGATTTTTAAGACTTCCTATCTAGGTTTGCTGAATCACCCAGGTTCTTCCATGATAGTCTATTGCAACCGAATATCCAACCACGTGCAGAAAAATTAAGTTTTTTTCCTGATTAGAGATTTATTTTCACACAATTTATTAAGTGAATATTCTAAGCTTTAGTCTTATCACCTCTTTCCTTGCAGCAGTTGGCACAGACATAAACTACTACTAAGACATCATATAGATCAGTGTTTCTCAACCAGGGTTCCTCCAGGGGTTGCTGGGGGTTCCTTGTTCAATTTGTGCTTCTCAGGTCAGTTTAACTGACACCAATGATCTTTTTGGCTGTCTGTAAGGGTGACATTCTTCCCAATGACCAGGAAGCATTTTTCCAATGAACACCACACTATTACATTGTGAGTTGTTGGTACAGTAATCATAGAAGGGATTCCATGAAGACCTGAAAGTTATTTTGAGGAGTCCTTCTATGTTAAAAAAAAGGGTCAGTTGAGAGATAAGTCTGCAGGGTTGCCGATATCCCATCCAAGATGGTGCAACCAAATACACTGACACTATGGCCAATGTAAGAGGAATTCTCTCTACTGACCACCACACTAATGTACTGTGAGCTGTGGATATAGTAAATATAAATAAGGATCCCTAAGATCTGAAAGGTATTATAAGAGTTTCCAAATGCTAAAAATGTAATGAAACACTGTTATAAATGTATTTTAGAGGAAGGGTGCATGATAAAGTCCCTCCCCCCCCCCCCGGCCAATTCTTGGGTTGAACGACACTGGGCTATATTGAAGAGTTACTTTAGAGGACAGCTCCAGATAAGAGATAAATATTACAATTTTAGCTGTTTTTAATTTTACTAAACTAATTTTTTTATGGGATTGGGCATTTTCCTTTAAAAAATTTTCTCACTTCTGACCCCATAAAACCCCCCTCTCAAAGCCTGCAGAACAAAACTAGAGAATGGACCGCCTTTTTATCTAATATGCATTTTCAAAGTAGAGTTTTCTATTTACAATAAACCAATATTTAGAATATTGCATTAGTTGGTCTTGCTACATTGTAATATTGTCATACTAAGAACCAGAGAAGCAAAAGGAGCTAGAGGTCACATGACTATAAAATCGGTTTTGGGCCAGCTGGAAGGTTCACGTTCAGCATTCTGGAACAAGCTGGCATTCTAGTTGGCTAAGTTGGTTGTGATTCATGTGAACAATGCCTTAACCATCTGAAAATGAATGTGTTAGGAGACGCTTATCTGGTCAGCGATCCCACACTGTGCGCCACTGCAGTATCACACCCTCTTTATTCTTTGGGGCGGTGTCATTTGCAGCAGCAAGGAGAACAATGAAGTAGCAGCATCTCCTGGTTCCCTTTAGCCGTGCAGCCTGAGATGTATCTTCTCAGCATCCCCAGCACATATTCTGAGTCTGTACACAGCTAAAGGGCTGTTTATTCGTTAGATTTACTGTTGCTAATTCTGCCTTATCCTGACCCCAAGAACGTATGCTGCTTGAATCGGCCTTGTGCCTGTGATCCTGACTTTGCTTTGCCATTAACCTCGGATAAATCATCTGGTGGATGAAAGACCTCTGCTGGACTCTCCTATATTGCATTATCTGTGGGCCCCTGGTCCTCTGTCAGTCCTTATTCAGATGCCATCCATTGCACAAAAAATTCTGGGGGCAACCGGGTGCTGGGACGGCCCAACTAGCCTCCGAAGAGGGACTGGTGCATTGAGGGGCTGGTGTCTGCATAAGGGAAAAACCCAATATTTCCAAGAGTTGCTAGGAGTACTGAATGCTTTACATTACCCGAACATTTTGAGCACTTGGATTTACACCACTGGGAGTTTATAGGTTCCTTTTCATATAATACCCAACATCTTAGGGACAGTGTTATGATGCCCATTATGTATGCTATTGGTGGACGCACATTGCAACAAAAATAATTGTAGCCTGGAGAACTTTTTGGAATTGTATTGTTGCATATAAAGTTGGCTGACGTTTTTGTTTGCTACTGCTTTCCAGTTCACAGACCCGAACCCGAACACCTGGTAACAACTTTATGGTTTACATGTAGAAAAAGCATTCCGAGCCATGTAGCACTCCTTCATCAGGTAACACTGAGAAATGAGAAATATATTTTAAGAAATAAAAGTAATTTATACTAATTTATAAAAATAAAATAGCTGGCTACGTGAAATGCCATTTCTGCTGATGGCGGTATTATAATTCATGGGTCATTCTTTATGTCTTTGTTTTATACAATACGCTATATTCTGCTGATGTTTGGAAAAAAAAAATCACAAAAACTATTTTTTTATCCAAAACTTTGTATAATTTGTACCATTGACTATTATATTGACATCTACATTACCATTACATTCACATTAAGGGAAATAAAACCATTTGTTGTGTAATTAAATTAAACCGGCTTGTTTCTGCATCCGATACATTGTTATAAGTCTGATACTAACTGAGACAATCCTCAGTGAACTCCATCATCTGACCTTGGAAGTCTTCTGTCTCCTAGATCCTGATTCTGAATGAACCTTAATGTCAACCTAATGTTCCTATGTATACCCCCTAAAAACAAGGATTGCCTTTATTTACTTTGCCACTTTAATTTGTGAAATGTGTCAACAAACAGATGAGACTGGAATGTACGCTGTGCACGTTTGAGCTTTCTTGGCATTATCAATGTCTTTTAAGTATCTAAATGAATTATGTTTTTATGGCATTTGTATCATGAATGCATATTGACTATAGGTGCCTCCAGAGATATACCAAGAGATA
This sequence comes from Pyxicephalus adspersus, assembly GCF_032062135.1. NCBI lineage: Eukaryota > Metazoa > Chordata > Amphibia > Anura > Pyxicephalidae > Pyxicephalus > Pyxicephalus adspersus. Next base: position 104,710,827 of record NC_092863.1, on the reverse strand, counting down.
TTTCTGTAAATGAAAGCTAATACTTCGTAGGGTACAGAAATTGTTAAAGTCCTTATCTATTTTTTTGAGTTAATTGTAAAGCCTTTAAACATAGCAATGTCACCAAAATCACAGGTGAAATTAGCAAATATGGCTGCCTAATGCAGAAAGATGTCAGAGGAGAGCGGGGCTATTACGAGTCACCTCCCCCTAGCAGGAGACAGGGGGTTGCCTGAGATGCGGAATCTGCAGAACTCCTGGTCTTCACCAGCGCACCCCGCAAGGAGTGATTGGCCGGTGTTCCAAGTGGACACTGGACTAATTTGCAGCAAGGGGGTTACCTAGTTGCGGCCCTCAGGCTCTCCCCGCCAGGGAGTAACAGGAATCAGATGACTTCAGTGTAGGAAAGACTGTCAGCAAGTCAAGGTGAGGTAGTTGAAAAGGCCTAGGTCAGGCCAGGGTAGGCAGACAAGGTGAGGTGAGGTAACGGGCTGGGGTAAGGGTGAGCAGACAAGGCGAGATCAGATATATGGCCGAGTTCCGGATAGGCAGATAAGGCGAGGTCAAATAACGGGCCAAGGTCAAGGTAGGCAGACAAGGCGAGGTTGAGTAACGGGCTGAAGCAAGGGTAGGCAGACAAAACCAGGTCCGGTAGCGTTTCTAGGACTGGTTAGGCAGACAAATGGAGGTTAGGTGTTGGGTCAAGGTCAGGGTAAGCAGACAAGGTGAGGTCAGGTAACAGGCTGAGGTCGGGGCAGTCAGCAGTCAAAGTCAAGTAACAAGCAGAGGTCAGGGTGAGTAGCAGACAAGGTGAGGTCAGGCATCGAGCCGAGATCAGGATAGGCAGACAAGTCGAGGTCAGATAACAGGCTGAGGTCAGAGTAAGCAGACAAGGTAGGGTCAGATAACGGGCCGAGGTCAGGGTAGTCAGACAAGGTAGGGTCAGATAATGGGCCGAGGTCAGGGTAGTCAGACAAGAAGGGTCAGATAATGGGCCGAAGTCAGGGTAGGCAGACAAGGCGAGGTCGGACAACGGACTGAGGTCAGAGTAGGCAGACAAGGCAAGGTTGGGTAACGGGCCGAAACCAGGGTAGGCAGACAAGGTGAGGTCAGGTAACATTTCTAGGTCTGGTAAGGCAGACAAGTGGAGGATAGGTATTAGGTGTTGGGTATTGAGCCTAGAATTGGGGAGGTTTAAATAAGGTAGGACAGGATTTAACTCAGGAAACATCATCTGATCATTGGCTGCAACACTCTAGAATCTTTTCAGCTGTGCACAGCCCCAGTTTATGTGCAGGGGATGCAGGGGACAGTGAAAACTTCACGGATGAAGAGAGGCAGGTGATGCTGCAGGTTGCTGAACATATGATCTGTGGACTGATAGAGGAGTGATAACAAGGACATGGCATTGCAGTGGGAACAATGAGTTTGGGGGGAGTGAAAAATCTCACCCAGAGGTAAGTGTATCATAGTGTGCCATTATTTTGTACAAACTGACTTATTATGGTAAATACAGGCATCTTTCCAAAAACTACATTTTACTTTGCCAGTTTGGAATCACCAATGTGTGTGTGTAAGCCTCCGTTTGTGCTCTTGGTTAATTAACAACAGGCATTTTAAGGTAAAGCGGGTGAACTGGAAGATATAACTTAGCCTTTAACTCTGCCATTTGACTGAACATAATTTAAAGCAAATTTACAGCAAGGGGTTCTTAATTTTTTTCATCCAGGGGCCCAGATATCAAGCTTTTGGCCATAATGATCAGCATGTTGGCAAGTTCAAAAAAAAAAAAAAAAAGTTGTATAAAACATTGTGGACTCTGCAAGACAAAAGCAATACATTATTCTTTCATTTTTATTTTTAACCTTTTAGCTAATGCCAGAGTGTGTTTACCTCCCAACTCTGCCTCACATACATCTGACTTCTCCACTATGTGCCGTGTATACACCTTACCTCTGCACTTTGTATCTTACATATACCTAAACCCTTCATTATGTATCTCACATTCACCTGACCCCTTCGTTATGTATCTCATATACATCAGACTCCTCCACTAAGTGCCGTGTATACACCTTACCTCTGCACTTTGTATCTTACATACACCTAACCCCTTCATTATGTATCTCATATACATCTGACTTTTCCACTATGTGTCTTACATACATCAGACTCTTTCACTATGTATCCCAAATACACTTGACCCCTTTAATAAGTACCTCATATCCACTTTGTACCTCACATACACCTAACCTCTGCAGTATATATATCACACACATCCAACCCCTTCACTATGTGACTTACATACACCTAACCCCTGCATTTTGTATCTCACATACATCTGACCACTGTGCAAACCATTATTGTTGGAATTATAATATAGATACATATATTCCCCACAATCATTGCACTGTATCTATAGAGATATAGATATAGGATCTGCATTGTCATTCCAAGCTTCTCTCTTTATTTGGACCACAAACACTACGATCTCTTCATTTGCCTGGGGCTGTTCTGCAATTTACAGAAAATCTATCAATTATTCTTAGATCTAATCTAATCTAATGATTTTAGAAGTGTCTCTAACTGATTCTATCATCCAACATCCAGAGCCTGCTGATCACCTTTAAATTACCGGTTTATAGCCTAAATATGTATTCTAAAACATTCTTACCAAGGAGAGCTTTTTGGGGAAACAAGGCACAGAAACGTGGTGGAATGTTACAGGAAAATACTCAGTTATTTTGTATTTATTTTCTTATATTAGCAGACAAGATCCCATAGTTGGGGGGGTTTGATTGACAGCGAAACCTTATTAGTGTTGGCCTTGAGTTCTGCAATTCAAATTGTGTTATTGAAAAAGCCTAAAAAAAACAAGAAGCCTTCATTAAGTTTATTGATAATGTAGGATCTTTCACTAGTAGAAATGGTGGAGATGTCTGAAGGACCCAGTTCTGAGTCTGGAGGCTCCCCAGTTAGTGAATCCCCTGTATTCTTCGGGTCTAAGGTAATACTGACGTTCTCCGTAATTGGGCTTCTCATAGAACATCCCATTAAACACTCATGTTGTATCTTTTACCAGAAATCCTTGAACATTTCACATGGCCTTCAGGGTGTTCAATGGTTTGGATCATTTCATTTCTAGACATATCACAACCATGTTCAGAATCCTTTCTTTAGACAGATGCTGTACTGGCTAAGTGAAGATTTAGTTGTCTTAGAAGACCACCCAGACACCATAAATGTGTTCCCGGAACCCCCCTACGATATCCATAACTCAAAGTACATTAGTGTCCTTCCATCATAGTCCATTTTCTCCAGTCTTGGAGAGCTTTGAAATGACAGAACCATTTTGGTAATGCTAGTAAGCAAGTATTCATTGGAAGTGTTATCTATAATTGTCTTTAATTGGCTGTGTACGTTTTTGACTCTGTATTTTGCTATTATGAATTACAATTGATTATTGAGCAATCTTATATGTTTAAAAATAATATATTTTATATATTATTATCTAATATTATTATAATATATTTAATAAATGTAGATTAAAATAAAAACATAAACAGCAATCAAGTTTTAGAAGATTTATTTTAGGACAAGCAAATTGCTGTCAGGATTAGTAGGAATGACGAAGGTATCTGAAGGACCCAATTCTGGGGGTTGTGGCTCCCCAGTCGGTGTATCTCCTGTATTCTCCGGGTCTCAGGTAATACTGACGTCCTTTGTAGTTGGGCTCCTCATAGAACATCCAGTAGCCATCTTGGACATGGGCAGAGTGGATTTCATGGTTGCGGAATCTCTCAAAGACATGAGGACAATCCTCAGTGAACTCCATCATCTGACCTCGAAAGTCTTCTTTCTCATAGATCCTGATTCTGAAGGAACCTTGGTGCTAAAAAAAAGATAGCAAAGTGTGATATTAATAAAAAATATAATGATATCTGGTCATTATTGTAACAATGACCTCAATATGAAGAGGAACACTATCGTCCTCCAGATCTGAACTTCCAATTTTCCTGTATGGAAAAGAAGTTTCTTCACACTAGATTTAAGTTTAGTTTAAAGTCAGTAACATAGACAGTGGATTTTTCTGTGACCAAAGGCATTTTGTGATTTTGTCATGTGTTCTTCCTGTATATGAACAATTTACTGAGGTCCCAGGCACTGAGATTATCTTATTTTTGAATCAATAGTACAAAATAGTAACAAAATTAATAAAATGTGTGTTAACATTGAAAGAAACCGGATACCAGGTGTAAATCCTTCCAAAATGTTGTCAACAGTTCATAATTTAGCCTTTAAGGGGCTCTAGGCCTTCAATGCTCCTTCCATTACCCCATTCCATGTATTCTACCCATGCTCATTTTTACCATCATTATAAGATACTTCAATGGCCCCGGTGTGTTCTGGGGTTATTATGACTAATGGTTTTAATGCCCATCTTGGGAAGGCTTGCCTTGGATAATGTATCTGCCAGCCCTGCATGTTCATCTCTGAGTAGGTTCTTTCGACCATTTTCACATGGGAGAACCCCTCTAAGATAACTTTCAGGTCTTCGGGGACCCCCTGCTATATTTACTATATCTACAACCTCCAGTACAATAGTCTGGTGGTCAGGAGGAAGAATTTCTTTTACATTGCTGACCAATGGCAAGGCTTCCACCTTTAAAGATAGACAAAAGACCATTGGTATAAATTAAACTGACCTGAGAGAAACAAACTGCTCATTGCTCAAGGAACCCCTAGCAACCTCTGGAGGAACTCTAATAGGAAACACTGCTCTAGAGGGATACTTTATAAGCTACAGCATGGACAAAAAGGTTCTGTAATGGCGGACTTCAGTAGGCAGCAGTTTTGATCTGGCTATAGATAGATACGGCTGTAGATGATCCTAGACATACACAAACATGCTCAATTGCAAAGCCTTTGGTCATTGTGTGTGTGTTAATTTTTTTTTTAGTTTGAGAACCAAGCAGCACAATTTGTATGTAAGCTCTAAGTGTTTTGCTGGATAACGTGTACCCAAGGAGATGTCTAGCCCTTGGTTGTTGCACTGTTTTCAAAATTACTGCTCTTTGACTTTTGAAAAAAATCTATATTAGTCAAAAAGCAAACTTAAATGTCTAGAAGAAGAAATCAATTGTATTGAGATTTTTTAATTTAAGACCTATAAGACTGGGGAATATAAACTACCATGGAAGAACCTTGGGGACCCAGCAAAAACCTGGATTGGATCTCAATCCAATCAATTGTTTTCAATCCTAGACCCAAGTATCCCCCATGATAATCTATTTTCTTCAGTCTTATAGAGCTTTATTAAATCATGACCGATTTTTTTAACATAGAGGACAGACATTTGACGTACCTGGGGGCTTATGCGACAAGACCTGATGGAGTCATTGTAGCCCATCCATTGCTGGAAGTCAGGATACTCTCCTCTATGGAGGAAGTACTGGTGTCCTTTGTAGTTGGGGTGCTCATACAGGATCCAGTTGCCTCTTTCCACACGGATTGAGTTGCAACGTCTGAAGAATGAGGACAGATCGGGACATTCAGAGCTACACTCTTAGGAGCGACCCTGGAAGTTCTTGTCCTCGTAGAAGATTATCTGTAAAAGGGACATCGAAAACATTTTTTTTGTGATACATTCATTCTTTTTTTCCCTTTGAAAAATAGCTCCAAAGCCTAACATTGCACTTCATCTACATTTCTCTTTACCATTTCATCAATGGGTATTATAAATTTAGAAATTAATCAGTTGGTTAACTGCATCTCAGTTCCTGGAGTTTATACCAAACACCCTAATCCTCTTTCCCCGGGAATTGCCCCAGTTAAAATTACAGGGGGAAGTTCAGCTGTCACTTTGACAGCCCCGACTTGCTGTGCAATACAGAATTGGCTGCATTAGCTCATGTATATCTATTTCTCTCATCCAAAATGCAGACTGAGGGCCTACACAGTTAGGGAAATGGCTCTGAGAATTTGGAAGTTTGGTTACTTTAAGGGTCTGTTTATAAGCAATGAATCTGACATTCACTAAGCATTCTCTGGTGGATAATCAATCACTGCCATTGAGAGCATGTGGAGCTGGAATAGACCTCGGGTAGCCCTCTAGATATAATAAACTATGAGCCATGATAACATGAGCCCCTTTTAATAATTTATTGACTTTTTTTTGGATCAGAATTTACTATATACCAAAACCTCATAGACCTAATGCTAAAAGGTCCATAAAAATTATGTTTTTCTCACAACCACAATTTTCATGCATTCTTACCTTTCCCATTTTGCTCAGTTTGTCAGTGGACTCCTGTTGGTCTGCGCTGGTCAATGGCTGGAGCAAAATGCTCTTTATATACCCTGCCGACGTTCTACCGTGTCAAGGTTTAGCTCAGTAATCAGAATTAATAGCTTTGTTTTCTCTGCATTATATTGAGAATGGTTCAGTCATTCTGTGTGACTATTGTTTAGGTCTTTTTGCTGCTATCAGCACCCAAATGCTTTACCTAGGCAGTCTAACTGGAACAAATCCTTTTCTATAGCAGCAAGTCCCGTGAATGGGATGAACTCTCACTATAAATGTTCTTTATATAGGTAGCTGCAGTTTGTCACGAAGTCTGAAGCAATGAAACCACAAAATGTTTTATAATTAACAAAGAGACTAAAGAGATTGTTGAAGGTACAAGTTTAGGTATGAAAATGATTATAAATGATGAATGAATCTAAATAGTCCGTTTTAACAAGGGACCAGCACATCATCTTAGAAATATAGCCGATAAAATTAGTGTTCCTCAAAAGCCTTCAGAGCGAATTCTGATAGAAATATCTGTCCATTTATAGTGCTATTGGCCAAAAAGGTAAAAAAGGGGAAGCTGGGCATTGAAATATGGGGCATGTACACTCGCTTTTACCAAGAAGTAACATTCTGCTTTGACCGGTTCTCTACGGTGGCTGTGCCAGTTACAAAACTGTCCTGCTAATTTCCAAACCTTTAATAAAGTAGAAATGACTTAAGAGATAATAGAAACTGTCATTGCTGAACTTATTCTAAAGAATGCGTATTACCTTTATATAAAGTTAATTTTTGGTTTCAGTAAATTTAGACACATCTGAAGCAAGCATATGGATAGCGGCACTACAAGTTGTATGTAATTAGCTGCAACCCAAGCTGCATATTATTCTGGTTTGGTGATTGAAAAGGTAATAAATGCAGAAAATCAGAGCTTCAGCCAACAAGCTGGAATTTTAGAACCAATTGAGCACTTTTATAAAGTTTATAAAACTCTTAGTATGGGTCCTTTTAGAATTATACAAAGAAAAGTTTTCTTTTCTAAATGATGTGCCACATAATGTCACTTCTTCTTCTACTAACATTGAAAAGTATTGTCGTTGCTGTCACAAGCTGATTGATGCTTAGAGGACTTCAACAGTCATTTCTCAGCCGAGCTTCAGCAGTTACATTCATATTTGCGCCATACGTTCAGTGCAACAAAAAATGTAAAAACAAGATTCAGTCATGCTGAACTTTATAAAATAATTGTTGAAGACAATATTGAGTGTGCCTGCCCAAATGTAGACAATGGCTTTGGTATATTTTTAACATTATTGGTCACAAATTGCTCAGCTGAGCGTTCGTTTTCTCAGTTGACGTTTATTAAAAATCCCATCAGAACAACGATGCAACAAGGCAGGCTGGATGCCATATCTCTATTACCTATAGAAGCAAATGTGTTACATGAGATTAGTTTTGAGGATCTGATCAAAGACTTTGCAATTAAAAAAGTAGGAGAAAACTTTTCAAGTCCCCATTCATCACTTTTAGTCCCTGAACACCGAACTCGAAGCCAAACTTTTCCGGCAAAGTTTGGGTTGGGGTCCGCCTATACAAAGTCGTAAAGTTCAGTACGGACCCGAACTTTACAGTTCGGGTTCGCTCAACACTATTTGTGATCATTTTAGGCGGATGATTGCTGTACAGAGAGGTTGCTGAGCTCTGTGCTATGGAGAAGGAGGATGAGAAGGATCCACCGTGGACACAGCAATTGAAATAACATGAGCATCAGCCGTTAGCAGGCCCCATAAAGGTCCATCAGGGTGAATCACTAATCACCTCCTTTATGACATCAGGAGACACCAGTACATACACCGGAGGAGCAGAGCGCTTGTTACGGACAGTTTAGGTATAAAATATGCATGAATAGTTATAGATATGGCAAATAATTTATCTGTGAGTGATATCTTTACCATTCCAAGATTAGGGAACAAGCAAATGGAAACCTAAATATTGCCTTATTGAAGCATTTGCTCTCATATAAACAAATAATAACATTAGAGAGCCAATGAGTAGATAGGAGAAGAGATTGAAGTACATTATTTTGTACAATAAGGCTTTATCTATTCTGGTTGTGTACTTCTGACCACCTGGTGACCACCATGGAATAAAACATTAATATGAATATATTCTATTGTACTAAAATAGGAAATACGCCTAATGGGTAAATAAGGTGCATTTTATGGACTCAATAATTCTATTATTGAACACTACAATGCTCAAGCTATTCTGGCCTTCATTTTAAAGGTGCAATTGACCATCATACTAAGGTGGGATTTGTTCACTGGCCACCAATGTTATGTGCAATTTTATTGCCATGGCTTCCTTTTTAGTTCTGAATTTTTTATTTGCATGGTATAGCTAAAAATGATATTGTAGTATAGATCTGTACAAATAGCCAGCTGCGGGTGTCCAGTACATTAGGTTTTCCCCATTATTTTCTTATGTACTACCGTATCATATATGTCTATTTCTTAGGATTTAATTACCGTATATAACTGGGTATCCTAAAACCTGACAATACAAAAAGGTTAAAAATGGGGTCTTTTTTTTCTTTTACTAGCAATGGTTTCTTTAAAGGTTAATTTATTATGATTTTTCAGGTAACTTTTACACATTTTATAATAAAATACAATTTTTCTTTCATTGGATAAAATGTTTTTTTCTTTAAGATCCATTATACAATTCTTCATTAAAGTAAAGATGAATGCACATTTAGGTCCTTAATGCGTTTCACCATCAGGATTCTTCAAAAGTACATTTCAAGAAGTTTTTTCAACTTCATTTATTTTCTTCAAAGTTCTCATCCATCTTTTTTTTACAAATAGCAAATTTCTAGATAAAGTTCCAAAGGATGTCCAAACTATCACCTCACTAGAAATGCCATTCACATCACAGTGTATGTATAATAATAAAATGTAGACAATACTTATTGGTCACAGGAAACGGTCTCAACACTCAATTCATGTCAAATACCAACATCTGTGGAAACCCTTGATTTCATTTTCCTACGCAGGATGTGTAAAAGTTACCTGGAAATTCCCATTAAATTAACCTTTAAAGAAACTATATAATATAGATAGGAATGATAATATAAATTATTATCCCTCTCAATTTATGGATACAAATTTTTACTGCCAATGGTGTGCTCAACACACATTGACATACACATAAATATATGTTGTACTGCAAAAAATGCAGCATGGTCCATGTCTTTGGTACAATAAGTTAACCAAAGATTGGGGATTTACCTTTCTACCTTTTATCTCATTACTTCTTGGGTTTCCAGTGCTAATACCACATTTCAGGGTATGTGGAACCATTTATATAATGCTCTGAGCTTATATTCAAAAGTCCAAACCCTTTCATAGCCACCCACACAGATCTATTTTGTGCAGGGAGATTTTAAGAAAAAAATAAAGAACCATTAAGTGATATTTGTCACCTAATTGTCTTCTGATTTCGAAGTGATTAAGTGATAAAGTGATTATTACTAATTGCTTCTCCACATGTTGGAAGAAAGTGACACTAGAAGAAAAATAGTTTTTAAAGCTATGGCGTGATATTTGTGGATTAAAATACTTTATAAAGAATACATTTGCAAAACTAAAAATAACTCTTAATCACCTACATGGTATGTAACAAAAGTAAAGCCAAGTTCTGATTTTTCTCTTTTTTATGTGCTTTGTATAATGTTTTCCTTCAACTGAACTCAAACATAAATAAACAGAACAAAGTAATTTTTAATCAAGTTTATTGTATTGGACATGTATTTTACTGAATTTAGTGGAAAAGATGGAGACGTCTGAAGGACCCAATTCTGGGGCTTGTGGCTCCCCAGTCGGTGTATCTCCTGTATTCTCCGGGTCTCAGGTAATACTGACGTCCCCTGTAGTTGGGCTCCTCATAGAACATCCAGTAGCCATCTTGGACATGGACAGAGTGGATGTCATGGTTGCGGAATTTCTCAAAGACTTGAGGACAATCCTCAGTGAACTCCATCATCTGACCTCGGAAGTCTTCCCTCTCGTAGATCCTGATTCTGAAGGAACCTTGGTGCTGTAAAAATAGATTTTAGAAGAAGTAAATAAAAATGAAAACTACAAAACGGCCATGTAGGTAACACTAAACTTTCATTTAGGCTTCAGCCAAAAAGAAAGGCATTAAAGTATTTAATCCGTGGGTTCTACCAGTGACCCATTTTCTGTCCTAGAGATTCATGTTACATTGCTTTCCTAATTAGGACTACAAACACCGTGCTCCTCTCCTCTCCAATACATACAGTAATTCACCGAGATAATTCTTTTTTTTAATACAGATATAATTTTTGATACCTGGGGGCTCAGACGACAAGACCTGATGGAGTCATTGTAGCCCATCCATTGCTGGAAGTCTGGATACTCTCCTCTATGGAGGAAGTACTGGTGTCCTCTGTAGTTGGGATGCTCATACAGAATCCAGTTCCCACTTTCCACACGGATGGAGTTGCAACGTCTGAAGAATGGGGACATATCAGAACATTCAGAGCTACACTCATAAGAGCGACCCTGGAAGTTCCTGTCCTCGTAGAAGATGATCTGCAAAGTGGAAACCAGAGAGTATAGTAAATTATTATCTTCTTTGCAGGTAAAACTTTAAAGGAATTTTCATTGTAGCGACTTTATTTATTTTTTAATCTGCAGCTTTTATAAAAATAGTTCCTGGTGGTCTCTGTCTAGGCATTCCAAGTCATTGGGTAACAAATTTTGGTTGTACTTCTGCATTTTCACCCTTGCCACGTGCACCACTGTTAGGGACTACAAGTTGGCATGTCATGCAGTTTACACAGCTATTGTCAACTCTTGTCAATTGTGAATTGTTCCGGTCTAGAACAATGATTTGATGTCAATGCAGGAGGCAATGCACATGGACAAGTAGAAGAAGGGAAAAAGTGAGAAAAGATTGCAATTGTTTGTTATAGTCAGTGCTCAAAGCCACCTAAGAGGCTCATCAAGTAGCACCTTACAAAGGTAAAACATATCAACATGTGCTTTTCACTGAGTTCAGAGTATAGTAAAAGTTAAGGAAAATCTAAATGGGCTAAAAAATTTGGTAAAAATTCCTCTAGTCAAGTGACCATCAATGTGACATGACCAAATCTCCTGCAGTCATGGAGCTCTCTTTGATGCATTGAGCATAGAGGACCCCAGGGGGATTTCCTGGCCACACCAGTTGGCCTTTTTGTTTTTGGATAGGATGGGCAGCAGTGTACATAATACAGTGGTCCATGACGAAGAGAGGATAGCGATATCACTCTCTGTTATAAATAAGGCCCTAAACATTATCTGATTGAGGGTTATGTCTAATATAGAGGTCCTGTCTAATATTCATTTTTTCTAGAGTGGCAGTGGGGAGCAATGATAAAATCAACAACCAATATGATAATTTAATCACACAAATCAGATATCCAGGAATTTAGAATATATGTGTTAAACAAAAAACCAAAAGTATTTGTTTATTTGTCTAATCTAGGAGCTTCATCGTCATTACCAATAGAGTTCATACCTTTCCCATTTTGCTAGTCTTGGTTTGCTCCTGTTAGTCTGCAGTAGTATATACGGTTGGGTGGACATGGCCTTTATATACCCTGAAGTAGAGTCTACGTGGTGATATTTTGCACAATATTCAGAATGAATAGCTTTTTTTCTTTTCGTTTGCTATGTTGAATTGTTTCTGCATTACTATTGTTTGTATATTTGTGCTTGCATCAGTTTTCATATGGCTTGTATGCCTAACTCATACAATCTTTTTCTCTTACACTCAGTCATATGATGAGACTACAATCCAAACAAGTGTGTGTTTTGTGTAGGTCATCCCCCTATACTACAAATGTCTATAGCAGAACACAGCACACAAAATCTATTATAACTGGTAAATACAAAGGAGGCCAGCCAGGGGTGTAATTGAAGAATATGGGGCCGCATAGCAACATTTTGATGACATCTACTGTCTAGGCCAGTATTTCTAAACCTTTTTAACATGGAGTAACCCCTTGAAATACCTTTCAGGTCTAAAGGGAACCCCTGCTATACTTATTATATCCACAGCTCACAGTATATTAGTGTGGGAAGAATGCCTCTTACACTGCTGGCTATTGGGAAGAATGTCATCCTTACAGATAGCCAAAAGTAACCAACGGTATAAGTTAATCTGACCCGAGAGACAAAAATTGCTTATTGTTCAAGGACCCCCCAGAAACCTCTGGAGGAACCCTGGCTGAGAAGCTCTGATATAGGAACTGAACTACTAAGAACTAGTGAGGACTGATATGATCAAGGAAGGAAGGGAAGGGGTATCAGTCCAAGGAATTCATTTTTAACCTTCACAATCAAGCTATTCTCATTCTGTCCTCAGCTCGCTCGTCTTAGGGCATGTCATATCTTAGGACCTAGATATATATTTTAGGACATCCAATCCTTTTCACCACTATAGCAGGCAAGTGTTAAAGTAGGTGGTGACAGGTAAAAAGAAATAGTTGTTGTAACAATGATGTAACAAATATTAAGGCTTCTCTTACCCCCCATGGAAGACTAATGAGCAGCCTACTGCATATTTTAGCCCCAGAACATCACACAGTAGGTGGTCTCAACTTTACATTCCATTTCTTTGCCTGTATTGGGTGGGAAAGATGTGTCCCATAGGACTTTCACTCCATTGTCAGGTTCGGGTGGCTTGTTTTATCTATTTTGTGTTGCTTGCAACATATTCACCTCCATCATTTCTCCTGAGGAAGTGGACCAAATGTTTGAGAGGCATGTTGTGCATCTCTCAATGAACGTCGACTAGAGAACAAATAACTATTAAATCTAAAATGATGAAATTCTTATAAAGCAAAAACATGGCCTTTGGGACAGAGGTCGCCAAGCAGTGGTGGCAAGAAAATTTTGGTGGTCCACAGAAAAAATTTGGACATTATTTGCAAATTTTATGTTTTATTAATAATGAAACAAAAATAATATTTTATTAAATTATTATATTCTGAATGACCATTTTTGCTTTTATATTGCACTTAATTGATGAACTGTACTACATAAAAACAAGAGAGGTGCAGCATGACGTCAGTGTAGTCCTAAGTTGTATGAGGCAACTGTCGCCGAGCCATATTGTGGTATTGTTTCCACACTTACAATAGTCACCCCGCTCCGAAAATACGGATTCTCATCCGATTGTTTTATTTTATTTATTTCTCAGATGCTCTTTTAGGTAAGTATGACCTTAACTGTGTACTGAGCCTCCACGGTCCTTTTCAGGCACCATTAGGAAGATCTTTTTTTTACAAATGTATTTATATTTTTAAAAAAATTCATAATAATGGTCCGCAGGATTTAAAATTATGAATTTAGTGGTCCATGAGGTCCGAAAGGTTGGCAACTGCTGCTTTAGGAGGTGTTACTAGTATGTAGTTACTAAAGGAAATATATCTACAATGCTAAGACAGCTTAACAAATCTGAGCAGTGAAGAGTTAGAGGCGCTTTCAACTCTTTATTGCTATTTGTGTGCTTTCCGAGTAGAATTCCCCTTACTTCCCGAAAGGACAGAAAATGATCAGAATAATCTTAAACAGAGACACAAAACCACATCTTTTGTAGAGTTTGGAGGAGTTTATTCTTCATTAATTTACTATTCTTCTGAATATTCTTTTATGTCTTTACAAATGACCACACTCACGAATGATCACATGAAATATAACAGTCCTCAAACTTAACCAAAAGATGGATATAGCAGATATACAAGTTTTTTATTGGTTGTCCATTTGATGAACAGGATAAATCTTGAGTTCCACATGTCATCTATTCCAATGGACTGTGTGTCTGGCTAAATTGGTGAAAGGCCATTTGCTATTCATTGGTATGGAGGAAACCACAAGACACAAGTGGATTCTCAGCTAGAACTAAGCACAAGATTTTATAACTCTGATTTCTGCAATCAGGCCAGATCCTTATAATCATTCATTGCCCGGTCCTGTACCATCACATGATGGACTTGCTTCTGTAGAAGGTGATGAGGAATACAGTGAAGGTGAAAATGGTTACAATCAGGAATCATCCGCTCCCGATTACGTGGCCGATAAAGTGATTTTTCTTTTTTTTACAAGCAGAGCTAAATGATCTTGTTCGTGATCTATATCTATCCAAAGACAAAGCAGAACTTCTTGCTTCTAGGCTTAAGCAGAAGCATTTGCTAAGGGTGTCTCTAACTCACTCCAAAACATGAAATCATAACTGGACAACTTTCTTTATTGATGATTGCTTATTGTGCTATTGCCGTGACATCAATGGACTCTTCAACAGTTTGTCGACAGTTTATTCCTTCTGAAGGATGTCTCTATATTGATTCATCTAAAAGAAACTTGGTGGCTGCCCTACTGCATTATGGCCATTCCAAACCAAGTGTACTTATTACGTCTTCTGTATATCTAATGAAGTCCCAAAAAAACATGAAGATTTTGCTTGAAACAATCCAGCGAAAAAAACCCATCAATGGATCACTAGTGGTGGTCTAAAGGTCATTGACATGTTGATAGAAATGCAAGCAGTATTCATGAAAACTACTGTTTTCTGTGCCTCTGGGATAGGCAAGCTACTAAACATTATGTCAAGTGTGTCTGGCAGCCAAGAGATACCTATGAGCCTGGAGGACGCAGTGTGATATTTCTGCACCTGGTTGATGAGTAATAAATATTTCTGCCGCCTCTCCATATAAAGCTAGGCTTGAGAAGAACCATGTAAAGGCAACAGCTAAAGCAAACTCAGGTGGTTTTCAGTACCATGTTAGTATTTTCCACCCGAAAAAATGGCCCCATGGATAATCAAAAAGGAGTGGACTCCTATTTGCCTAGTCCGTGGTTATATATAGTGTGTCTGTGGGAGGAAGAAGAAGAGGAGAGAGGGAAAGCCAGGCTTTTGAAGGGCAATCAGAGTTCAATTTAATAACACAAAATGTTATTGTTCCAACAACGTAATTTAAAAGATTGAGAGCTGTGTCTGTATAAATGAATCATAGGCTAACATATAACCACTAGTTTTGCAAAAATAGCAATATGGTGTAGTATCATACTAGGTTAGGTGTCCTACCCAACGCGTTTTGCCCACACCTGTCTTCCTCAGGGGAGACTTTGTATTATTGCTGGGGCTTTTTACCGCATTAAGAGCCTTATGATACTGAATTGCTACTTGTATGTGATTTGATAGTAAGGCCAATATCAGTTTGGACGTACTGCTGGTGTTTCCAGATGTCCGAGTGGAGTGAACAGTGTAATAGAAGCTTGAAATGTTAATTCCAGGACTTTCATATGCACAATGACATCTCTGTCTTAGTAGAAGTAAATAACAGTGATCCAGCAGGGGAAGATAAAGTATTGTCTTCTCCTATGGAGTATTTTCGCTGTGGTAGGTGGTTAAGCTGCAGGCAGCTGTCTAAAAGGAGGGTTTTCAGTACCTTGTTGAGAAATTTCTAAACTTAAGCACTGCAAAAACGAAAGGGAAGGGATATTTATAGGGGCAAAGGTCAAGTCCGTTTTGCAGGATGAAAGTTTTAACCCCCTAACCGCTAAGCCCGTAATTTCTCGCACTAAATATTTTGGCTCTTTTGGTTAAGCCCGTATTTTTTCGCCTACACTAAAATCCCC
>NC_092863.1:104606627-104693685 GCF_032062135.1 Pyxicephalus adspersus | reverse complement strand
AAAAAAAAAATTTCATGAAAACCTGTGACGCTTTTGGAACAGAAATCTAGAAATCAGTGTAACGCTCAGGTGGTTAAACAATCCCTAGAAGCTTGGGAGTCATTCAAGTGGCTCTGCAAAAACTTTCTGGGTAGCCATAAGTCTGCATATAGAAAGGAGTTTAGAATCTGCTTGAATAATGTCAGAAACTGTTGCATGTCATAGAGAGCATTGTCATTCTTTCCAGAAAATCTCGGCATGGTGAGTGACGAGCAAGGAGAAAATTTTAACCAGGACATGAAGTCAATGGAGTGTCTACCAAGACTCACAGAATAGTTTTATGATGGCCGACTACCAATAGATGCTGTACTGCAACAATTCCAACGCGGCTTTCACAAGAAAAATAATACTCAGTTTTTGAAGAAACAGCGGTAGCTGACTGACCCTTTCCATATATCTATGTCACTTGGTGTCATTTTTCACTGAATTTTTAGAAAATGTACTTTAGTTGTGCTTTAGTTAAAAATACATGCAAACACACTGTAAGATAACTTAAAACTCAAAAAGTTGTTGTTACTGGAAAAAATTGAAGGTAGATCTGAAATCAGCATGAACAACTGAATTAGAAGAGTGTGTTATAGTCACTAATGAATGCAAAAAATGTTTTGTACTGCCTATTGCTATTAACAACAGTGAGCCATGCATGGAAATGTAAAATTATAAATATGTTGCATCAAAAGAATGTAAAGCTTGCCTTATATTCTTGTAAGAGGATGAAGCATATAGAGCAGGGGTGTCAAACTCTGGCCCGCAAGGTCCTTTTTTTGGCCCCCCAAGGCATTCCGAAGGTGAAGTGCATCTGGGTCGCCTGCTACTACCTATTGCAGTGAGTGATACCGCTACTATAATTCCCGGCATCACTCGCATCACTGCGTGGCCCCTGTTGTTCTGTTCTATAGATGAAAGTAATGCCGGGAATTGTAGTCTATGTGACAAGTGAGAGAGTTTGCATTGTGCCTATGGGTGGAGGAGGAAATATTAGCTGAGACAGGAATTAGGTTCCTTATAATAGATCTGCTCCCCCGCCCCGCTCCTGAATGATGGCTGATTAATTAATGGCTGGTTGGGTAATAATTAGGAAGTATCAGGAAAATTAGAAGAAGCTTAGTCCTATACAATGAATGTAAAAAGAATCAGGGGGACCCTTGTACTGTAGGTTCTCAAAAATATATTTATTTTCAGCAAGAGTTGGTAGCAAAAAATTATGGGGATCAATAGATCAGTAGGGATTCATTCCCCAAAAAGTTCAATGTTTTTTAAATTCTAAACTGAAATTTAAATGGAAAGTTTATTTGGAACAATGTTAGAGTAACCCAGTCCCTTACTGGAGAGGCTCATTAATGGGGATTTTGTGGTTTTGTTATGTCCCATGTTTACCCCAAAAAACTAATTTTGGGAGATTATTTGAGAAATGACATATTAAATAAAAAAATTATTGAATAAAACATTATAAAAATAATAAAGAGTGTTCTGTAGTCATAAGATATTAGGCACAGAGCCTACATGACTGGGTGTGAGGCATAGCCAAGGGGTAGTGATAGCGTGGAGCGTGGTGCAGGGGGGGATTAGGTGTAGGATGCTTTAGGTAGGAAGTAGGGAGACGGAAGTGGAAGGCCCTCTTTTAGGAAGAAAAATTTCCTGCCCACCCTTCCTGTTTTTTTATAGTTTTTGAATTTGGTAGGTTTTGGCTGTTGGGGTCGTGTAAGGCAAGGATCCTGGGCATGTGGTGGATTTTGGCAAGAGGGATCCTCTTTGTTGGGGTCCCCCCTTTATGGTGAACTGAAGGTCATGGCTCCTGGGGTGGTGCTGGGTGACTAGGGGCCAAGGTTGAGATGTTGGAGGAGTTAAATTCCTGATGGATGCAGATTTTGTCTTCTGAGACCTGCAGCCAGGTCGTTCGGGTTTAGAACAGGGAGGTTGGAGTTTTATATTTAATATGGGATAGTGTTGTTTATGTTTAAGTATTGTTAAAAGGAGGGAAGTAAAGTTTTAGTTATTTTAGCTAAGTAACTAAAGTTATTTAGGTATATTTTTAATAAATGTCATGTTAATTCATGCTTTCATACAAAGGTGAAAAATTGGGTTATTTATTGTTATTTATTTCTCTTTGGTTTTTTATTTGTTATTTTCACTTGAATTTTTTTTTTAATTATTGGTAAATAAACGACTGCTCGATTGGTAATTGGTTGGTAAGCAGGTGGGGGGATGGGGGTGGGAACATTTTTTTATTGGTAATGTGTTAAGTGGGGTGGGGTAGAAGGTCCGAGCTACCCTGGTCATGTGACCCAGGGGGTCTCATTATAAATTCTTCAATTCTTCAATTCATTTCCGACTTTTTTTTCTTTGGATCCATTTGCATCCCTATTCAGTATTCTCTCAAAGCATAAAAATACACAGCTATTAAAGTAAACGCTATACTTTCTGTACACATCCGAATTAAAAATCTACCACATTTAGGATTTAAAGCTAAAGCCCTCAGTATGTGAAAGGGCGTTTGGTTTCTGTAGGAAAAACTTACCAAAGGTTTAAATCTCCATTTAGCATATAATTGCTGGTCAAGCTCCCTGCAGCAAATGTAAGTCTCGCATGTGTCAAATCTTTTCATCTGCTTGATATGTAGGATTGAATTGCCTGTTTGTTTGTTTGTTAGCAAGTAAACTTGGATCCGTTGGAAATTTGTGCATATTCTTGTAAACTGATCAAGGACTGACACTAGGATCTCCCTGCACCACATCACTTGCCTACGCTGTGGAATGCTCTGGTAGTTTGTCCTTATTCCCATACACTGGTGCTCCAGGATTTTTATGAGGAGGTAACAAAAATGAGATATTCTAATTGATGTTAACATATCTCCTGAGGAAGCAGCCTACACCTCTGAAACATGTTGGGAAAAAAAAATTGAGAAAAATTGAGATCTATCCAGGAGCTTTTTAATTATTTGATTTTAATGTTAATATTATAAATGTTATGTTTTAAAATGGCACCAATGTGTTGATTACTGTACCTTTTTCTGTATCACCATATTGTTCGGTGCCAGGAGGTGGGCTGAATAAAGCTGGAGGTCATTAGTACATGTAGTGGGGTGTGAGGGGTTGGGGTGTTCAGCACGGTGGAGGAATATTGCTGCCTGTTTTTGCTGCACCATGACAAAATGACTATAAATAAAAGATGTATGTGACAATGATTTTTCCATACATACAATGGATTACAAATTGTTTGCAATCTAGTGTGAAATAATACATTTTTGCTTTACCACTATTACAAGCTGTATGCTTAATATATAAAATTTAGATTTACCATTACCGTGAGGTCCATGGGTCAGGGTTTTGGGTAACACCAAAAGATACCCATTGGCAATTGTCCTATGGTTCTATGTAACAGAAGATTTATTAATTATTAAACATTTTCAAAGGCTTTCCTTAAAGTTCCCATATTGCCTGGTTTATCAGTTGGTTCCAGTTAGTCTGCATTGGTTCCCTGCTGAGGGAAAGTGGCCTTTATATTCTCAGGATAAAGCTCCAAGAGGGTTGTTTTGTAATCGGAATGAAAAGCTATTTTCTATTTTACTATGTTGAGAATTGTTCTGGGTTTCCGTAGGACAATTGTTTGCTTGTGAGTCTTTTTTACTAGTTTCCAAACTCAATGTCCTCAGGCTTCATAACTGCAACAAATCCTATCTATGCATTGACTCCCATGAATCTGATGAAATCTGTGTGCTTTACACTTTATGTAAGTGCTGGTAACTGACAATGGTCACTAACAAAGGTTGGTACCTAGGCTCTTTTATGATATACTGACACAAAGAAACTGATGAGTGTTCTAGTTTTGACGATGTAACATTTTTGCAATCACTTAAATGCAAATTTGTGGTTGAGCAGCTACAAATTCCTCTGCCTGGAGAACCCCCTGTATTATTTTATTTTATAATTTTGGAAATACTAATCTTTTTTGATGTTGCCTTTGGTCTCTCCAGGGGTCATCTTGCCCCTACCAGCAGTATGTGGCACCAGCAGGGACTGGTGCCATATAGTGAATGCCAGTCCCTACATCAGGTGGTGCCCAGCCTATGGCCCACGGGCCACATCCGGCCCTCGGAGCTGTCAGATCCAGCCCTCTCCTCAGTTCCGCTCTGCTCTCTCTGCTTGATGTCTTGCGGGGGATGAGGCGCACACATCTGTTATGTTTCTCTATGAGATCGTGCTACCAGGAAAGGGAGCTGCTCCCCGTCGGCCTTGTAGTGTGAGATAATACTAGCAGCAGCATGAGAGCTGTGTCTGGGTTCAGCTCTCATTATCCCCATGTATAAACCTTCATATCTCCTTCACTGATTGTCATAGAAATGTGACATTTTCAGGATACACAGGGGACCCTAAGAGCTTCTACTAACCCAAATAAGCCCGGTAAACATAACAAGTTGCCAGATACGGGTCACAAGCATAAAATCCTAACAACAATCAGAGATTTTTTCACATTAACGGGGGCTATTTCAAGACCGGGGTACCCAAATTGAGTTTACATATTGGGGACCCCCTGGGGGCCACTCTCATGGCAATGAACATTAGGGTACTGCCAATTGTCTGTGTGCTGTGGTGGCCCTTAAAGTTCACAAAACGTCAAGTCTGTGTTCAGACTGGTGATGGGGTTGCATTTTGGTTACCCCTTCCTCGTGCCATGGAACCCTGGCTTGGGGGAGATGCTCGGTAACGCTTACTGTCGCCTGGAGTCAAATCTGCAGACACTGCTTGGCGAAGGACTGATCAGCTGGTGGGGTGCCTTTTACACAAAACCGGACACTTACCCTCTGTGACACTCAATTTTTCTGGACCAGAGGGATGTTGGAAACTGGAAATGTGGGAGGAACAGGGAGCTGTAGGGTCTGTCACATGAATTACATTTCTCTGGAAGTATCCATTGCTGAGATTCTTGATTTGTCATTTGGTGCATGTATGTTATAGTAACTAGAATAATTTTAATTTAATTTTATTTTGAATTAAAACTTTTTTAGGTTTAAACATACATTTTTACTGTTTGTTTGCATTGTGGCCCGAGTTTTAACCAATATCAACAGGGGCCCCCTGATGAAAAAAGTAAGATCTACATCATTCTCTTTTGAGCCATAAGCAGCCAAGAGCAAACAAATGAGCAAAATGAGCAGTAACTCTCATTGCAGTTCCCAGGTTCCGTGATGACACGTAGTAACATGGAGTATGTATAACATACAACATGGACTGTGAACCCTGCAGTCTGACAGAGGTCTAAATAGCGGGCAACCTCCACTCAACAAATAATAATAGTTTTAATTGAATTAACTTTTCCTCTCCAATAGTTTAACCAAAGTAATAGTCCTTGTGCCACCCCCTTAGGAAAGCAGAAAGTAAATAAAGTGTTTGTGCTCAGGTGTAGCTCGAGATCACAGAAAGTAAGTGGGTTTAGTGACAATATTGTAGAAAAGAACGATTTATTATTAAAAAATATGTATAATTAGGCATATACATGAATTCTTCTGTATTATAACAAGAGGCTGAATACTAAGTACAAATTAATTACACAAATTGTTCCGAGAAGAAGGGTCTCTTGTACCAACGCGTTTCACAATTCTGCTTCCTCAGGGAAAATGGAGGCATCGGTAAATGCGTAATCATACATATATTTAAAAAAAAAATGTTCTTTACAATATTGCCACTGAACCCCTTATATTCTGTGATCTCAGCCTATACCTAAGCACAAACACTTAATTTACTTTCTACCTGGTCCAGGTAGCAAATCTCCTTCCCTATCATACATATTTCTTACTGGGCTTCCCACCTACTAGATCATAGTTGTATACCTGGTTGCTTATATATAGTCATAAAAAACCTATTTAGGTAAACTTTTCCCCCGAAAAATAGATACTGATCTGTTATGATTATGAGCGACAATGATTTATTTCTAATGGTATTCTCACACATCTCCACATTTTTATGTTCAATTTGTTTTATTAAGTTTTTGTTTCAAAATTAAAGGCTATTAGATACAGGTTTGTAACAAGTTATTTCTTAAAAAAATATGGATATATTGCTAGCATCTAGACAGAGCATATTCTCTTATGAAGATGAAAAACTTACTCCTAAAATTTGATATTCGCCCTGTTTTCCAGATGGTTCTGTTCAGTAAAATTCTTACTTTGGTTTGAGTTGGGTTTATGAATTGGAATCTCTTTTATGAATCAGAAAAAATGTTATGTTCTTGAGACACTCATTGTCTGCAGCACATAAAACTCCAAACTCTAAAACTCCCTTCATCTGCACACATTCTCAATTCATGAGGAGGGGATGCTGAAAGAGACAAATGCACAGCTGGGGAAACTGGGGATGCCGCAAGCTGCAGAGGACAGACAGCTAATTGCTTGATCTCTTTTGCTGCTGCAAGTGACGCCATTGGAGGGAGTGAGCGCTGGATTGCAGTGGGTTACAGCGTTGGATTGCAGGCCAGATATGCTTTTCCTAACAATATAGGTATTCATCTATCTAGAAAAAAGAAGCTCTTAGTTATTTTTTGTTAGTATGCAGTGATCAGTGGGAGAGGTTTTTCCTTACATTGGTAATCTTTGGGAGAAGAATCCCCTACATTGGAAGTCATTAGGAAGAATGCCCCAGGGCCTGACTTTGGACATGCCTGATATACACCTTCTATACTGTAATATCTTATAAAATGAAGCTGGGTTAGCTCTGTGGTTGTGGAATAAATTAATACATGTTTTATATTTTTTTTAACAAACTACAGTGTGTGCTATGCTTGTTTCAGAGTCCTACAGCTCAGCAAAGAGATTATGCATAATTAGTAGGCGTTTTTATGTGCATTTAAATTTTTTTTGCTGTGTGTGTAGTTCATTTTTTATTTTATTTATTCACTGTTTTAGGCTTAATTCACACCCACAGTGAAGTTGCAGGAACTGCTCATGCTTGGGGAAATTCTACATGTAACATTGTCCTGCACCAGCCCTATAAGGAACTAATAGGGGCCACGGTGAGCAGCTTTCACATGTGCAGACGAATGCTCGAGAGCAATGCTCCAGTGCCAAAAGTAAGTGTGAACCTGCCCTTACATTCTTAAAAAAAAAGGTAATAAAAAAATAAAATAACAATATAAAATAATAAGGGTCCAATAAACAGGGAATAATTAGCAATAACAAATGAATTGATCTTTCCCAACACTCAGGACTCTTATTATTTTTTTAGAAACCACAAACCCCCTCACAGATTTAACCAAAAATGCTGAATTTTGCCAAAATCTACTGATTTTTGAGAAAAAAATGCTTGGAATATAAACTCTCATGCATTCATCTGGGCAGCTTTTTCAGCTCAAGTGAGTTATGGGAACGTTATGTTATGGGCAGCATGGTGGCTCAGGGGTTAGCACTCCAGCCTTTGCAGCGCTAGGTCCCAGGTTCGAATCCCACCCAGGGCACTATCTGCATGGAGTTTGCAGGTTCTCCCTGTGTCTGCGTGGGTTTCCTCCCAAAAACATGCAGTTAAGTTATTGGCTTCCCCCTCAAAAAAAAAAAAATTGACCTTAGACTACATTAACCACATATGACTATAGTAGGGACATTAGATTGTGAGCTCCTTTGAGGGACAGTTAGTGACATGACTATGAACTTTGTACAGTGCTGCTTAATATGATGGTGCTATATAAATACTCTATAATAATAATAACATTGTCATTGTAGGATACACCATCAATCATTGAAGTTGCACTGCAATATTTAAGTCAAGGTCAATAATCAATTGAGAGAATGCTTACTTCAACAGATCATTGTATGCAGGAGGAACATTCAGCAATAAATTATTCTACTTTGGAATTATTGTAGTTAATGTTTTTATTGGTCATTATGTGTTCTAATGGCTGGAATCACATTTGATTATTGCTACACTTAGATATTGTCATTGCATACACATACACATACACTTCAAGTTATTTCATATAAGATTTATTGTAGGAAAAAAACATTTTTTCTATTTTTATTGAAAATGATGGAGACGTCTGAAGGACCCAACTCTGGGGGTTGTGGCTCCCCATTCGGTGAATTTTTTGTATTCTCCAGGTCTCAGGTAATACTGAAGTCCTTTGTAGTTTGGCTCCTCATAGAACATCCAGTAGCCATCTTGGACATTGACGGAGTGGATGTCATGGTTGCGGAATCTCTCATAGACCTGAGGACAATCTTCAGTGAACTCCATCATCTGACCTCGGAAGTCTTCCCTCTCGTAGATCCTCATTCTGAAGGATCCTTGGTGCTGTTAAAATAAATAAGACCAGAATAAAACAAAAAGAAATGTTAAAAGAATGTAAGTTGTCAAAATATTCCTACTATTGAAGGTGAAACTCCAACCCAACCTAAAGCTTTTTTAGGAGTAGGAGTTGTACGGATGAACATGGAAACTGGATTTTGTCAAAACTCTATTAGAAATAGAAAATTTGATTCAAAACAAATTAAGTAAAATTTCACCATGCAATATGAATTCCTGGTAAATTCTACAAAATTATGGCCCAAATTGATTTCAATGTTTGGTTTTGTTTTCTGGGCCAATCAGAAACCTCTACGTAAACAATGATCCAAACCTTGTATTTCTACAAAAGTTGGACATAACTTTTGTACCTGTCCTTATGGAAGAAAACCTTGATTCTATCACAGTCTTACCTAGAATTGGAGAACAATTACTGTGAATGGGTATAAATTGCAATGTTGCCCTTTAAGTTAAATTTAGCTAAAGCTAAATTGAATTTTGTCAAATTTTTGTTGAATTTACAAACTCATGAATTTTGTCCTTCAAACAAGGGAAAGTGGAATTGGCAAGGGGAAGGTGCAGTTTTTCTTGGCGGGACCTGCATTTAACCTTATATAATGAGACAACCTTGTACAAAACACTCATAATAGGGCCCTATCAATGGCCATGGGAGGCTTTGACCCTTAATCTATAATGCATAGCATGGTATCACCTGGGGGCTCAGACGACAAGACCTAATGGAGTCATTGTAGCCCATCCATTGCTGGAAGTCAGGATACTCTCCCCTATGGAGGAAGTACTGGTGTCCTCTGTAGTTGGGGTGCTCATACAGGATCCAGTTCCCGCTTTCCACACGGATGGAGTTGCAACGTCTGAAGAATGGGGACAGGTCGGGACATTCAGAGCTACACTCGTAGGAGCGACCCTGGAAGTTCCTGTCCTCGTAGAAGATGATCTGTTGAATGATAAATCATGATAAATTTTAGCATTTTAGCATCCAGTACCTGACCTCAAAAAATGTTCTTTTTGCTGAAAAAAGTACACAGTCCTACATGCATCTCCAAAATCATGAGGAAACCCTTTACTGAACAGCAGAGACCTTTATAGTCACATAATAGGAGCAATCCAATATTATTGCTGTGGCTATGCATTTTTAGTTGTAAATGACTAGCTAAAATTAAAACATAATTATGCAGGTAATATCTAAAATACATTTATTTTCCCTAATATATTTTTTAAAGCCTTCTTACCTTTCCCATGGTGCTTGGTTTGTTGCTGTGCTCCTGTAGGTCTGCACTGGTACATAGCTAGGGCAATGTGGCCTTTATATACCCTGAACTGATACTCATGTGTTTAGGTTTCACCCAATCCTAATGAACAACCGTTCCACAATATTGAGGTTTGTTCTGTGTCTCTTTGTGTCTATTGTTCATATGTTTTCTCTCGGATCAGCACTCTAATGCCTTACCTAGACTGCTAACTGAAACAAAAAAACTTACAGCAGTCACTTGAATGGGCTGACATCTGTGTTTTTGAGTATGTGTTTTATGCAAAATGTTATATAATATAAAGCTTGGAAATAATAACAGGATCTCCATGTTTATAGATGATACCAGCTATGTACGAGGAGGTGCTGAGAAGTTTCTGGCTTTGCCCAGAAAGAAGAGGGACAGAGTTATGAAAAAACACATTTATTCCATATATTCCCCCCTGAGACTGATGCACTTGGTACAGTGTAGTTGCAGCTTTTCTAGACCGTTCAAATAAAAGTCAGAAATGTCCTCAAAACATTGCCATTTCAGGTGCTTCTTCAAATCCGGGAACAGAAAATAGTCCGAAGGGGCCGGGTAAGGTGAGTAGGGGGGATGGTGGACCAATTGGAAAGCCAGGGTGTTCAATTTGGCAGCCACAACCTTGGACATGTGCGCAGGTGTATTGTCCTGCAAAGAAAGGATCCCTTCGGTCGATTTTCCACAGGGTTTTGTCCTAATTGCCTCCCTCAGCTGGTCCAGGAGGTTAGCATAATACTGTCTGGTGATACTAGATCCCTGAGGTAGGTAGTCCACCATCAGAATACCGTCCTTGTCCCAGAAAACAGATGCCATTACTTTTTTGGACGATTTCTGGGTTTGGAACTTCTTCTGCCATGGGACCCGCTGTGGCGCCATTCCTTTGACTGTTCCTTGGTTTCAGGATCATAGATGTGGAGCCAGGCTTCAGTCACTCAGTCACAATCCTCACTCACTAACCTAGCCAAAAAGTCCTGTGCAGCTTCAAAATGGGCCAAAACAGCTTTGGATGCTTCAACTAGTTCCTTCTTCTGATCACTGTTCAAACATTTTGGCACCCACTTCGCTGAAAGCTTGCGCATGTCAAGGATAGTGGTGATAACAAACCCAACACATTCCTGTGAGATGTCAAGTATCTGGGCTATCTTTTTTGCGGATATTCGCCGGTCCTCAATAACCAGCTCATGGACAGCATCGCAGGTTGCCGAGTCAGTTGAGGTTGGGCGCGCACTGCGGGGCTCATCTTCAACGGTGAAATGCCCAGTCTTGAAACAAGATATCCAGGTTATGACAGTGCTGTAGGAAGGACACTTCTCCCCCAGTGTTTGTGACATCTCAGTGTGAATGTCCTTTGCTGACTTTCCCTGGAGAAACAAAAACTTCATGACGACCCGTAACTCCAACGACGTGAAACTTGCTTGTGCCTCTGCAATCACAGCTTCTCACTAAAAGAAAAAGTAGTTTTAAGAATTGCAAAGACCTGATATTTGCACAGTTACATTCTAAGATATTAGGCTGTCATATACCCCCACACTCATTTTTCTATTTCATCTGGAAAAGCCGGGAACTTCTCATCACCACCTCGTAGTGTAATAAAGTTTGTAAAAGAAGTCTCTAGCAATTAGACCTAAACTGTTTAATTGGACATCTACAGTACAAGGGAAATGAGATTTAATGTTGGCAAATTTACTGTTCCTAGGGGCTAAAAAAATTGCATTTGAGAGGTAATTTAGGTGATCCCATATAGTTATATTATCTTAAATGTATTAATTGTAGTATAGGTAGTTAATGCTTTGTCTGATTATTTGCAGAGCAACACCTGCAGCAGATGATCCTGAAAGCTGAACACAGGACACATAAGAGGCATTGTTCTTGACTAACACACTAATATACTGTGAACTGTGGATATAGTAATTATATATATATATATATATATATATATATATATACAATGATATTAAAAGTTATACAGACTCCAGAAAGGGATAGATATGGTATATTTGAGATATATCACCATGATATGGTAACCATGTATAATATATAAACAGTCCAAGTAGTAAACTTGGTGCAAAGTTATTAACTTTATGGCCCTTGCCAATTATGGCATTCACTCTCTCTCTGGAGGAAAATAAGTTTAGCTTCCTTCCTTTCATACACAGACAATAATTTTACAGCAAAAAAAGTGCCCTGGAGTTGATGAAAAGAAGAGGGAAGCATAGAGCCCAGAAGTCCATGGGATACGGGAAGGTGAAGTGTTAAAGGGGAAAGGAGGAGGAGAAAGGTGAGACAGGTAGAGGGTGGGTGGATTTGAGTGTAAGGGGGTGAAGGGCAAAAGTAGTGAAACAGAAAGCAAGGTTAGCAGTTAGCTGAGGAAGGTGCAAGCTTCCCTCCCACCCGTACATTAGTAGGGGAATGAAGGGAGTGAAGTGAGCATGGGGGAAAATGGATTGGGGTGCTTGGGATCCTTGGGGGGCATCCCAGGAGTGGTCTTTTGACAGGTAGGGAGATCCATCTTAGATGTGATATTTCCAAGTTTATGATGTTGTGGCCCTTTAAGGGGAAGTGGAGGAGGTTGTGAGTAAAGTGAAAATCTAGAGCCGGTACAAGAATATTTAGCTGGGTACAAATATTTAGGAGTGGGCGCACACCTTATACTGTAAGAATATGTGAAGTGGGCGAAGCCATCAAGGACCTGCAACCTGTAGAAGAGTAATGGTAAGTTTTATGCTAGGGGGTAAGGCAATTGTTAATGGGGTATAAATATGGGGGGGATGTTGATATGTGTATAATAAAATGTTTTCCTTGTATGGCATTCTCCATAAATCATAAATGTTTTAGTTAATAAACAGTCATCTGGCTATTTCTCAAACGTGTGGTGTATGTGTTATTTGTAGGGATGGAAAGCGGGACACAAAGGGGATTGGCACAGGTGGTCGGAGGGTAAGGGTGAGCCTGAGGACATTCTAGGTTCCTGAGTCATGTGGAATAGACTTTTGCTATTTGTAGCCAACTCAGTATTTTTTAAGGCTGGACATGTTAACAATTGAACAGAATACAACTGGTTATTAGTATTTAATCAACCTAAAAAAAATTGAATCCTGGAAATATTTGATTGCCTTATGGTAGAGTTGATCAACTTCATAGACATAGAGACTGATGGTTTTGGGCCAACATGGTGGATAGTTATTAAATAAAATGAGCTCTAAAGTCACCAATATTGGTATAAAAGAATGCCAGTAAGGACAATCCTTCATTATAACTACTAGGAGCCCCTCAACAAAAAAAGCTAACACATAAAAAATTAAACAATTAAATCAGCACAATAATACAAATAGATATATACAATATAAAGCCTGAAAATAAAGTTTTTTCTTTTTTTATTTAATTTACAAATATGACCAAGAGTCTATTTTCACTTTGTCATTAAGGGGTACTGAGTTTAGAATAAGAAAAAAATGTAGCATTTGGCTACATAATAACAAAATTAAAAAAAAAATAAAGGGTGTCTGAATACTTTTAAAGCCACTATATATATATACTACTTAGTTATTTTAAGTAAAACAAAGTTATTGGTGAATGAACAAGCCTATAGTTGCAATATAAAAAACCCTCTGGTATGTAGGGGGTGTACAGGAGTTAGAGCCAGTTGATGCTTTCACATATAACAAGGATACATGTACACATCATAGACATCATAGACATGTGTGCGTGGCTTGTTCAAGTGTGATAAATGTGAATGCTGATGCACCCAGAAAGATATAGACAATAGCTATAGAACAATAGAAAAGGGTAAAAGCCATTCATACTCTATACAATGCACAGTGTCAGCATGTGAGTGCGGAAAGGATATAGGATATACAGTATATAAGGACAAGGTTATTCCTAGCAGTTACTGGTGCAAACAGCAGATACCACGGTGACAACTCAAGCAAAATGGGAAAGGTAAGTGCTTATACACTTATTTTTGTTGTTTTTGGGAATTGTTACTCCCTACTGGTCTTTCAGATCCTCTGCCAAGGTTAAGTGTCTTGGTTTCTATTGGGATGTTGACCTTATTTACTGCTTGAGTAAAAACAATCTTGTTTTCAGTAATATTCAAGAAAAGAAATGAATAATAATAATAATGGTAGTTAAAGTTGCAGATAATGGAAGTTCTAGTGTCATCTATACATTGGTGTGAAGTTAAGAAACCCTCCTTATGTTGGTGGTCAGTAGAAAGGTGATGTCCTGCATTGGTGGTCGGTATAATGGTCCATTTGGTGGCCATCGATGACAGGAGAACCCCTTACAATATTAATGAATAGTAGAAACCCACTTTGCACCCCATACAGACAGCTAAACAAAATTATTTAGAGTAGTTGTTTCTATGTTCAAGGAACCTGGGGAAGAAATGCTGATATTAGAAGAACAATGATTGATACCAAAGAGGATTCCACCAGGGATCAAAAACTTTTGCCCACTCTGTTTTTCCCCAGTTCTGTTTGACATTGGACTCCAATACTTCTCCACTATTGGATCCATAAATGTATTATTGTTAAAAACCGATCATTTTGTTAGTAGGAATAAATATAAAAACACTTTTATGGTTTTTAAAAGTAGGGTTCAACATTTTTATTCCTCAGATCATCTTTTACGAAGACAGAAACTTCCAGGGTCGCTCCTACGAGTGTATCTCTGAATGTCCTGATCTGTCCCCATTCTTTAGACATTGCAACTCCATCCGCGTGGAAAGTGGGAACTGGATCCTGTATGAGCACCCCAACTACAGAGGACACCAGTACTTCCTCCATAGAGGAGAGTATCCTGACTTCCAGCAATGGATGGGCTACAATGACTCTATCAAGTCTTGTCGTGTGAGCCCCCAGGTAATACAATGTTATAAAATGTCAATTAAACTGTTGAATTGCTCCTAGATCTGAGACAAAGCTTCTGATATGGACATCAAAGTAGCTTGAGATCCTGATGCCGGTGACCCAACACATGTTAGTATAACAGGCCAAAAGTCCAAAAGTTTTGTTTCCAATGAATCCATTGGATATTTGAGTTATGGACCTGGGGGCTCAGACGACAAGACCTAATGGAGTCATTGTAGCCCATCCATTGCTGGAAGTCAGGATACTCTCCCCTATGGAGGAAGTACTGGTGTCCTCTGTAGTTGGGGTGCTCATACAGGATCCAGTTCCCGCTTTCCACACGGATGGAGTTGCAACGTCTGAAGAATGGGGACAGGTCGGGACATTCAGAGCTACACTCGTAGGAGCGACCCTGGAAGTTCCTGTCCTCGTAGAAGATGATCTGTTGAATGATAAATCATGATAAATTTTAGCATTTTAGCATCCAGTACCTGACCTCAAAAAATGTTCTTTTTGCTGAAAAAAGTACACAGTCCTACATGCATCTCCAAAATCATGAGGAAACCCTTTACTGAACAGCAGAGACCTTTATAGTCACATAATAGGAGCAATCCAATATTATTGCTGTGGCTATGCATTTTTAGTTGTAAATGACTAGCTAAAATTAAAACATAATTATGCAGGTAATATCTAAAATACATTTATTTTCCCTAATATATTTTTTAAAGCCTTCTTACCTTTCCCATGGTGCTTGGTTTGTTGCTGTGCTCCTGTAGGTCTGCACTGGTACATAGCTAGGGCAATGTGGCCTTTATATACCCTGAACTGATACTCATGTGTTTAGGTTTCACCCAATCCTAATGAACAACCGTTCCACAATATTGAGGTTTGTTCTGTGTCTCTTTGTGTCTATTGTTCATATGTTTTCTCTTAGATCAGCACTCTAATGCCATACCTAGACTGCTAACTGAAACAAAAAACCTACAGCAGTCACTTGCATGGGCTGACATCTGTGTATTTGAGTATGTGTTTTATGCAAAATGTTATATAATATAAAGCTTGGAAATAATAACAGGATCTCCATGTTTATAGATGATACCAGCTATGTACGAGGAGGTGCTGATAAGTTCCTGGCTTTGCCCAGAAAAAAGGGAGCCAGAGTTATGAAATAACACATTTATTCAACATTTTCCCCCTGAGACTGATGTGCTTGGTACAGCGTAGTTGCAGCTTTTCTCAACCGTTCAAATAAAAGTCATTTGGTTGGGCCAACATTAGGCAGCCTCCTAACGTCTTAAAAACATTCCCCTTCAGGTGCTTATTCAAATTTGGGAACAAATAATTGTCCGAAGGGGCCAGGTCAGGTGAGTAGGGGGGATGGTGGACCAATTGGAACCCCAGGGTATTCAATCTGGCAGCCACAATGTTGGACGTGTGCGCAGGTGCATTGTCCTTTGGTCAACTTTCCACGGTGTTGCGTCCTAATTGCCTCCTTCAGCTGGCCCAGGAGGTTAGCATAATACTGTCCAGTGACACTAGAGCCCTGTGGTAGGTAGTCCACAAACAGAAAACCGTCTTCATCCCAGAAAACAGACGACATGACTTTTTTGGCTGATTTCTGGGTTCGGAACCACCCGCTGTGGTGCCATTCCTTTGACCGTTCCTTGGTTTCAGGATCATAGATGTGGAGCCAGGTTTCATCCTCAGTCACTAACCTAGCCAAAAAGTCTTGTGCAGCATCAAAATGGGCCAAAACGGCTTCGGATACTTCAACTCGTTCCTTCTTCTGATCACTGTTGAAACATTTTGGCACCCACTTCGCTGAAAGCTTACCATGTCTAGGATAGTGGTGATAACAAACCCAACATGTTCCCATGAGATGTCAAGTATCTGGGCGATCTTTTTTGTGGATATTCACCGGTCCTCAATAATCAGCTCATGGACATCACAGGTTGCCGGGTCAGTTGAGGTTGGGGGGCGCACACTGCGGGGCTCATCTTCAACGGTGAAATGCCCGGTCTTGAAACAAGATATCCAGGTTGTGACAGTGCTGTAGGAAGGACACTTCTCCCCCAGTGTTTGTGACATCTCAGTGTGAATGTCCTTTGCTGACTTTCCCCGGAGAAACAAAAACTTCATGACAGCCCGTAACTCCAACGACGTGAAACTTGCTTGTGCCTCGGCCATCACAGCTTCTCACTAAAAGAAAAAACAGTTTTAAGAATTGCAAAGATCTGATATTTGCACAGTTACATTCTAAGATATTAGGCTGTCATATGCCCCCACACTCAGTTTTCTATTTTATCTGGAAAAGCCAGGAACTTCTCAGCACCCCCTCGTAGTGTAATAAAGTTTGTGAAAGAAGTCTCTAGCAATTAGACCTAAACTGTTCAACTGGACTTCTACAGTACAAGGAAAATGAGATTTAATGTTGGCAAATTTACTGTTCCTAGGGGCTAAAAAATTGCATTTGAGAGGTAATTTAGGTGATCCCATATAATTATATTAGCTTAAATGTATTAATTGTAGTATAGGTAGTTAATGCTTTGTCTGATTATTTGCAGAGCAACACCTGCAGCAGATGATCCTGAAAGCTGAACACAGGACACATAAGAGGCATTGTTCTTGACTAACACACTAATATACTGTGAACTGTGGATATAGTAATTATATATATATATATATATATATATATATATATACAATGATATTAAAAGTTATACAGACTCCAGAAAGGGATAGATATGGTATATTTGAGATATATCACCATGATATGGTAACCATGTATAATATATAAACAGTCCAAGTAGTAAACTTGGTGCAAAGTTATTAACTTTATGGCCCTTGCCAATTATGGCATTCACTCTCTCTCTGGAGGAAAATAAGTTTAGCTTCCTTCCTTTCATACACAGACAATAATTTTACAGCAAAAAAAGTGCCCTGGAGTTGATGAAAAGAAGAGGGAAGCATAGAGCCCAGAAGTCCATGGGATACGGGAAGGTGAAGTGTTAAAGGGGAAAGGAGGAGGAGAAAGGTGAGACAGGTAGAGGGTGGGTGGATTTGAGTGTAAGGGGGTGAAGGGCAAAAGTAGTGAAACAGAAAGCAAGGTTAGCAGTTAGCTGAGGAAGGTGCAAGCTTCCCTCCCACCCGTACATTAGTAGGGGAATGAAGGGAGTGAAGTGAGCATGGGGGAAAATGGATTGGGGTGCTTGGGATCCTTGGGGGGCATCCCAGGAGTGGTCTTTTGACAGGTAGGGAGATCCATCTTAGATGTGATATTTCCAAGTTTATGATGTTGTGGCCCTTTAAGGGGAAGTGGAGGAGGTTGTGAGTAAAGTGAAAATCTAGAGCCGGTACAAGAATATTTAGCTGGGTACAAATATTTAGGAGTGGGCGCACACCTTATACTGTAAGAATATGTGAAGTGGGCGAAGCCATCAAGGACCTGCAACCTGTAGAAGAGTAATGGTAAGTTTTATGCTAGGGGGTAAGGCAATTGTTAATGGGGTATAAATATGGGGGGGATGTTGATATGTGTATAATAAAATGTTTTCCTTGTATGGCATTCTCCATAAATCATAAATGTTTTAGTTAATAAACAGTCATCTGGCTATTTCTCAAACGTGTGGTGTATGTGTTATTTGTAGGGATGGAAAGCGGGACACAAAGGGGATTGGCACAGGTGGTCGGAGGGTAAGGGTGAGCCTGAGGACATTCTAGGTTCCTGAGTCATGTGGAATAGACTTTTGCTATTTGTAGCCAACTCAGTATTTTTTAAGGCTGGACATGTTAACAATTGAACAGAATACAACTGGTTATTAGTATTTAATCAACCTAAAAAAAATTGAATCCTGGAAATATTTGATTGCCTTATGGTAGAGTTGATCAACTTCATAGACATAGAGACTGATGGTTTTGGGCCAACATGGTGGATAGTTATTAAATAAAATGAGCTCTAAAGTCACCAATATTGGTATAAAAGAATGCCAGTAAGGACAATCCTTCATTATAACTACTAGGAGCCCCTCAACAAAAAAAGCTAACACATAAAAAATTAAACAATTAAATCAGCACAATAATACAAATAGATATATACAATATAAAGCCTGAAAATAAAGTTTTTTCTTTTTTTATTTAATTTACAAATATGACCAAGAGTCTATTTTCACTTTGTCATTAAGGGGTACTGAGTTTAGAATAAGAAAAAAATGTAGCATTTGGCTACATAATAACAAAATTAAAAAAAAAATAAAGGGTGTCTGAATACTTTTAAAGCCACTATATATATATACTACTTAGTTATTTTAAGTAAAACAAAGTTATTGGTGAATGAACAAGCCTATAGTTGCAATATAAAAAACCCTCTGGTATGTAGGGGGTGTACAGGAGTTAGAGCCAGTTGATGCTTTCACATATAACAAGGATACATGTACACATCATAGACATCATAGACATGTGTGCGTGGCTTGTTCAAGTGTGATAAATGTGAATGCTGATGCACCCAGAAAGATATAGACAATAGCTATAGAACAATAGAAAAGGGTAAAAGCCATTCATACTCTATACAATGCACAGTGTCAGCATGTGAGTGCGGAAAGGATATAGGATATACAGTATATAAGGACAAGGTTATTCCTAGCAGTTACTGGTGCAAACAGCAGATACCACGGTGACAACTCAAGCAAAATGGGAAAGGTAAGTGCTTATACACTTATTTTTGTTGTTTTTGGGAATTGTTACTCCCTACTGGTCTTTCAGATCCTCTGCCAAGGTTAAGTGTCTTGGTTTCTATTGGGATGTTGACCTTATTTACTGCTTGAGTAAAAACAATCTTGTTTTCAGTAATATTCAAGAAAAGAAATGAATAATAATAATAATGGTAGTTAAAGTTGCAGATAATGGAAGTTCTAGTGTCATCTATACATTGGTGTGAAGTTAAGAAACCCTCCTTATGTTGGTGGTCAGTAGAAAGGTGATGTCCTGCATTGGTGGTCGGTATAATGGTCCATTTGGTGGCCATCGATGACAGGAGAACCCCTTACAATATTAATGAATAGTAGAAACCCACTTTGCACCCCATACAGACAGCTAAACAAAATTATTTAGAGTAGTTGTTTCTATGTTCAAGGAACCTGGGGAAGAAATGCTGATATTAGAAGAACAATGATTGATACCAAAGAGGATTCCACCAGGGATCAAAAACTTTTGCCCACTCTGTTTTTCCCCAGTTCTGTTTGACATTGGACTCCAATACGTCTCCACTATTGGATCCATAAATGTATTATTGTTAAAAATCGATCATTTTGTTAGTAGGAATAAATATAAAAACACTTTTATGGTTTTTAAAAGGAAGGTTCAACATTTTTATTCCTCAGATCATCTTTTACGAAGACAGAAACTTCCAGGGTCGCTCCTATGAGTGTATCTCTGAATGTCCTGACCTGTCCCCATTCTTCAGACGTTGCAACTCCATCCGCGTGGAAAGTGGGAACTGGATCCTGTATGAGCACCCCAACTACAGAGGACACCAGTACTTCCTCCATAGAGGAGAGTATCCTGACTTCCAGCAATGGATGGGCTACAATGACTCTATCAAGTCTTGTCGTCAAGATGGCTACTGGATGTTCTATGAAGAGCCCAACTATAGAGGACGTCAGTATTACCTGAGACCCGGAGAATACAAGAGATACACCGAATGGGGTGCTACAACCCCCAGAATTGGGTCCTTCAGGCGTCTCCATCATTTCTATTAAATTTTTAAAGATATAGTAAGTTTTTTGATTGTCAATAAATTAATTAAAAATGTGATTAATGTGTGTATTTTTACATATGCTCACAAAAGCTTTTTTCAATAGCATAATGTAAATATTAGTGATAACATAGAAAATGATGTGACCTGTTATCAAGGTAAGACACAAATATTTTTTTTTTCTTAAAGAGAACCTCTCAGTGTTGATGGGTTTTGTTCACTTTAGAATTGCATTTCTTCATACACAGCCAGGTAAAGCAGGTTTAAATCAGGTCAAGTGCACCTGCAACAATTTCTGAATGATCCTAAAAATGCCTCAGACTGATGTTACAGCATGATATGAATAAACATTGAAACCTTTATACTCTGAACCTTACAGTTACTCAAGTATAGATTCAAGTACAAGTCAAGATTTTGTCAAATTTAGTCATCAAATTTAGTCATTTGATTCCAATTAATTCTGAATTTAGTGACTTCTATCATAAACTGTGTGACTCATGTGGCAGCTGAGGGTTTTTTCAGGGCTCTAAACACCTCCAAACTTAAGAATGCCCATAAACAGAGGTTGGAGGACACCTTTACTTGGGGGAAACACTACAGGTCCTGAAACACTTTTAAAAACCAATAGCGCATCAAGTCCTAATGGCTTTTCATATCCCTTTTTACCAAGTTAAATTAAGCCCACCTCTGGTAAAAAATGCATTTTGTGATGGCGAGAATCTAAAAAGTGAGGCCAATCTAGCCCACATCAGTGTGATCCCTAAGCTGGGCAAAGACCATTCGTCCGTATCCAACTATCGCCCGATATCATTTGTGATTTAAAGATCATGACTAACATCCTATCTGTCTGATTAAACTCAGACAGACTAAACTTCCTCAGCTGATATATCCACCCCGATCAGGTAGGTTTCATTGCTTTCCACCAAGCCCCTGACCAACCAGGAGATCCATTGACTTGATCTCAGAGGTGTCAACCAACTGGGACAAAAACTCATTCTGGAAAGCCATGCTTTTCTCTATAGATCTCCAAAAATCATTTGACAGCCTGTCTTGGGACTAGCTCTTCTACGTTCTGAAACATATGAATTTTGGGGGTGTTTCCCTGCCGCTCCTGACTACTCTATACACAGACCCAGCAGCAAGGGTCTCTTTGGGAGGTTTCCTATTGGATACATTTGCTATCAAAAAAGGCTCTAGGCAAGGTTTCCCCCTCTCCCCCGTTATTTGCACTGGCAAATGAGCCACTAGCAATTGCCATAGGAAGTTGCCCCAACACTAGGGTATCACCTGTGGAGGGGCTGACAAATACCAGTGAGAGATCTAATTTCTGTAGTGAAAATATTTAGTTAATCCTTTGAAAGCTCCAAAATGTCCCAGGGTAGACCCCCCAATTGTAAATCACCATTCGAAAGCACCTGTAAAGCTCAAGGCGATTCATCCAGACAGATTTCAATCCTTTACTCAACCTTATCGGCCTCTTCCTCCAACCTTCCATATTTGAAGTGTTGGGAAAAGGGGTTTACAACAAGCATGGGAATTGGAGGTATGGACCAAAATAGCAAGAAATATATCTAAAGTCTCTCTCAATGTGGGTCTGATTGAACTAAATTATAAGGTCCTGCTGCATTGGTACTTGGTTCCTACCAGGATTACTCAGGGCTTTCCAGGGTCTTCTGACCTATGTTTCTGGGGTTGGTTGCGAGAGTGTAGGGGACATGGAGCATATTTGGTGGTCCTATCCCAGGTTACACATACCCCTCCTATCTCCCAGTCCAGAAAGCAGAAGAATGCCCTTGCCGAAATAAATAAAAAAAAAATTTCAACTATGTGTTGCTGGCTGGCAGAATTGCGCTAGCAAAGGCATTGAAATCATCATTCATACCACTAGCTCCAATAAATCCAACTAAATTGGATAATGGTGAATGATAAGCTTACATGTACCCTTAAAGATACACCACACATTTTTCTTACCTGGGACCCGTGGATTAATCACTGCGTCTCGCTATTTACCCTCCCTGATGTGGAATCCTCTCTCTCTTCCTTTGTCCCCTACAACCCCCCCACCCGCTGTTTTTAGAATAGGATGAATTGGGACACAAGTTCCTCATCAGGAATATGATGAATAATAATGTTATTTAACAGGATACGATGTGTTATACTTGTGTAACTGTTGCAATTGTTTTACCCATGAATGTTATTTATAAATTCCTTGTCAAACCTATTTTCCTTAAAATTCTATTGAAATAAAAGCATGTGATCCATCATAACCAACTAAAAAGTACAAAATAATTTAACTTATGAAAAGATGAATAAGATCATCATACCAAGTCCACGTGATCTTATTTTTCCAACTTTTAAATAAATGTTTTAAAAATAACACATTATTGATTAATTTATTTAATTTTATTGGCATTTCTATTGATTACTTGAATGACGGTAAGACAGTCTTATTTTTTGCCCCAAAATTCATGTTCGAGTCAATGTAGTTTTAATGTATTTTTAGAGGGTAAAAGTAGTTACCTCTGTTTATATTTGGATCTGTTTATATTTGAGTATATACAGTTAATTTATTGAAGCTAAGCAAGAATTGTAATCTATATTGTATATAATATTTTCTTGATGTTTTTCCTAATTGACATTTTTGAATCTATATTTGGGAAATACAGATAAAACTATAATTCATGAGTTGTCACTCAAGCACATTGTTAGGAGCCAAACTAATTTCCAACCTCCAAATCCAAGTCTCAATTTTATTTGAGTTTCATTTCTGTCACTTAATATCGAATTATTCTCAGGGTTCCCCAAAGAGAATGACATGGTTTCCTCAATCAAATCCTTCATTGTTTCATGTAACTTGATCTATGGGCTTGCATTAATGTAGCTCTGTTTAATATTTGATTTATATTAATAAAAGCTCTTATGTCTGATACCTCTGACATCTGAGAGATGTTCGTGATAGCAGGCATGGTCAGGTTCATTTACAAAAGCATCCTTTTCTTTGGCCAATTAAAATATACCTGGATTTACCTGAGCTGCATATCAAAATGAACACGAGACATTCACACTTGTTCAAAATTAAGGTAAAACCAATGTAAGGCCCTGGTCCAGCAACAGTACTTGCCAGACACCGGTCCCCCAATCTAACACCACACTCTTCACCTATAGCAAGCCCCCGCTCAGCCTTTGGGAGACTGGTCTCATTTCCCAGCACACGGTTGGCCCCAGGACTTATGTGAGCAAGGGATGGTGTCTGAGGAAGGGCCAGCAGAGGACCAGGAGCCACAAATAAAGCAGTACCTAGATTCCAACAGAGCCAAGTCCAGAATACAGAGCGGGAGGTCATACACAGGTAATTCATCCACTAGACAAGATACACAGGGGAAAGACACAACCAAAGTCGGGGTCACAGGCAAAAGGTCAGTCGAGGCAGGATTAACTCACAGGGTCAGGAACAGTAAATCAGACAAATAACACACCAGTAGCAGGTCAGCCCAGCTTAACACTACGACAGGCACTGGTGACTGGGAGCAATGAGGCTACAATATCCCATGTCAGGAACTAATCTGCCTCTAGAAAACCTTCAGCTATTCTCCGTGACTGTGCTCGGGTTGCCAATAAAATACATTAAGCTGACCAGCTAAAAGTAAGCAGGGGCTGTTGCTATTTCCTAACTCTCCTTGCTGCTGCAAGTGACATTGCTGGGCAAAATAGGCAGTGGGAGATACTGCGGTGGCGCTCGGCATGGATGGCCGGCCCGAAAGGCGTTTCCTAACACCCAATTACAAAACTTCTCCACCCCAACACACTGCACAATTAGCAGCCCTCATGTACGCAGGGCAAGGTTAATAATTGGCTTGGAGTTCTTGGGCTTAGAGGCCAATGCAATTTCTACGAGAAAAGGGGTCCCGTACCTATACCATATGTTAATTAGCTGGCCATCAAGTTCGAGAGTAGTACTACGATGACGACTTAAGCTTTGTACACACTTGCAATCATTGTCTTTGGAAAGGATCTTTCACAATCCTTTCCAAATACTAACGACTGCACGATGCATGAAAGAGTGTTGTACATACACCACCGATCCGCTCTATGGAGAGGGAGGTGGGAGAACAACGGAGCAGCACACCGCTGCCCTCTCCCCCCTTCACTTCCATTAGGATCGTTCTACATCCATGGTCAGTGGATCGCCCAGGGTGGTCGTTCAGACTCTGGACGACGATCGCTGTAAGGAGAACAATATCGGCCCTGAGCCGATTATCGGAAGAGAACAATTGCACGTGTGTACGTAGCCTTAGTCTTATATGGAACTTAACAAGGATTAACATTCCAAAATTTCAACTAGTTCCCAAATTTCAATCACAACTCCTAGTACTTGATGTCAGAAACAGTTTAACGTCTCTTAGATCAGTGTTTCACTTGGCACAGGCTTTTCTAGTTGGGAATATCTGTCCCCTGGATGTATGTCTACAGCAGTGTTTCTCAACCAGGGCTCCTCCAGAAGTTTCTAGGGGTTCCTCAAGCAATTAGCAGTTTGTGTCTCCTAGGTCACACCAATGATCTTTTGGCTATCTGTAAGGGTGAAAATCTGCCCAATGACCA
This sequence comes from Pyxicephalus adspersus, assembly GCF_032062135.1. Lineage (NCBI taxonomy): Eukaryota > Metazoa > Chordata > Amphibia > Anura > Pyxicephalidae > Pyxicephalus > Pyxicephalus adspersus. The sequence goes on along the minus strand of NC_092863.1, from coordinate 104,668,889 downwards.
TCACTCTAATGTACTGTGAGTTGTGAATATAGTAATTATAGCAGGGATTCCCCAAGACCTGAAAGTCATTTTGAAGGTTTCCTCAAGTCAAGAAAAGCTGGTCTTCGGTCTCATCAAGTTTGGACAGTCATTTATGTATTTCATTTGTCTCTTCTCTTTCCAATTTACATGGAAAGCATTTCAGCTCATTTATTTTCTCGGGACTTTAGGCAAAGACTCCAAGTACCATGTATATTATATAATTCTTATATATAATATATAATATGGACCAGTAACTACCTTCTCTTCCCCATCTGTGGTGTGTATGTGTTGTTTATCAGGTAACTGCTTTTGTGTGCAACTGACACACACAGCCATAGTAACTCAAGACATGTCTCTGTTTATTCTGTCCTGTGGTATTACTTGCAGAAAAGGAGAACAGAATATAGCAGCATCACCTTCTTCCTTTTAGCCATGCAGCCTGAGATGTACTTTCTCAGCATCCACAGAACCTATTTTTAGGAGCAGATTAGTCCCGGGATTCATCCTGCCCAGCCATTGACCGATAGGACCTTATAACTTTTCTTCTCACAATCAGCAGTTGCTGAGCTGACCTACTGCTGGTGTGTTATTTCATTAGATTTACTGTTTCTGACCCTGTGATAGTATCCTGCCTGGACCGACCTTTTGCCTGTTACCCCGACTCTGCTTTTGTCTTGCCCATGTATACCTCATCCAATGGACTCATTAACCATGAATGACTTCTGGCTCTGTATTCTGGATTTGCCTCTGCTGAAATATTTGGCTCTGCATTATCTGTGGGCTCCTGATCCTCTGTCGGTCCTTCTCCAAACACCATTCCTTGTATACAAAAGTCCTGGGGGCAACCGTGTGCTTGGATGGTGCAACTCCAAAGACCGAGTGGGGGCTTGCTATAGGCGAAGAGTGAGGTGTTAGATTGGGGGACCGGTGTCTGGCAAGTACTGTTGCTGGCTAAAGGAAACTTTAAAGGAAAATTTTTAAGGATTTGGAGTTAATGATATTTTTACATTTAGGTTTATGGATATTAAATTCATTCTTTTTGTTTTTTATTACAAAATATTACCTTTTAAAAAAAAAGTAAGTTACAGAAACACCAATGACCCTAGTTACAGAGCAGATGCTATTTACTTTCAAACTCTCTCTCTCTATTAAACTACAATGGGAAACAATCTCATCCTTACTGGAGTCATTAACACATAAGTTGCTTGACTCTCGGTTCAATATTATTACCTTTCCTATCAGGCACTGTGAAGCCTTGTCCCAAGCAAATGACAAGTGACTGAATGTCATAAGCCTCATGGTAAAAAGTGTGACTTTTGACCGAAACTTCTTGCATGGTTGTGTAAGTATTGATATTGCACAATTAAGTTATTGTTAAATTGATTTATTGTTGCCTATGTTTAAAACATTTTAATAAATAATGTTTTTTTCTATCTCCGGTGGTTTTCTTAATTATAGTATGGACATATTGAAAACAACCACATTACATTGTATGTGATTTTAGTGTTTGGATTTAGACCAACTTTAGCTATGACTCAATATATATAAAAAAAATATTAACAGCATTTTTTTTTCAGGTTTATTGGAGAGAAGTTATAATTCTGCCACTTTACTAAAAATTTTGGAGACGTCTGAAGGACCCAATTCTGGGGCTTGTGGCTCCCCATTTGGTGAATCTCCTGTATTCTCCAGGTCCCAGGTAATACTGATGTCCTCTGTAGTTGGGTTCCTCATAGAACATCCAGTAGCCATCTTGGACATGGACGGAGTGGATGTCATGGTTGCGGAATCTCTCATAGACATGAGGACAATCTTCAGTGAATTCCATCTTCTGACCTTGGAAGTCTTCTTTCTCATAGATACTGATTCTAAAGGAACCTTGGTGCTGTTAAAATAAGTTACACCATGATAAAATTAAAAGTAATAATATCATACATGTGCCACTTACCAAAATTTGGATTGTTTTGGACAAGAAAGGAAATTTTAGAGTATTTCTAATTTTTTTTGCGATCTTTAGCCCAACACAAACATCTTCTTTCATCTCTGGTCCCACCATGACCATCAGTGTTATACTGTAGGGTGAAAGTCTGGCATGCACGCTCCAAACTACATTCTCCATGTGTTACAAGTAAAATGTACTCATGTGAGTCATATGATATCAACATTATAGTATCACAACACTCCAAGTGGAGTCTTAATAGGAACGAGAATGCACTGAAGAGCTCAGATCCAAAAAAGTTTAGCTCACAGTAGAGTGTTTTTGTTAGACAACAACTTTGGATGATGGACAACACCTTTCAGTTCTAGGCACACAGGGGAATAGCAAAGCATTCTCTTGTTAGTCCAGTGGACAGGATCGGGCTTTGAGATCCGGAGGACAATGGAAGAGGACTGAGGGAAAGGGGGGTATCAATAAGTGAGTATGTTTTTGTGAGGAACAGCCTTTATACGTTGGGGACTATAGCTTTGGTGGGTAAGGCTTAACTCAAGTTGGTAAGATGCAGGAAGTTGATTTATTGATATAATAAAAAAGTTGAAAATAAAAACAATACTATTTGTTTAATAAAGGGTACACAACTGTAGTATTACCTGAGGGCTCAGACGACAAGACCTGATGGAGTCATTGTAGCCCATCCATTGCTGGAAGTCAGGATACTCTCCTCTATGGAGGAAGTACTGGTGTCCTCTGTAGTTTGGGTGCTCATACAGAATCCAGTTCCCACTTTCCACACGGATAGAGTTGCAACGTCTGAAAAATGGGGACAGATCCGAACATTCAGAGCTACACTCGTAGGAGCGACCCTGGAAGTTCCTGTCCTCGTAGAAGATAATCTGAGAAAAAGATGGAATTTTCAGGTTGGCATTTGAGAGCAGCCAACCAATTTTACGTTTAGAGTAATAAACATCTGGGAAGGCAAGAGTAAAATTCAATATTAAAATGCAAAAGAAAGCTATTGCTTTAATCTGACACCAATACCCAGCTTCCAGCTCTTCTCTGCAGTACCGTTCTTTGTTACAAAATGCCTTTGGCCTTCTATATTCAACAACATCCAATGATCAATGATAGACACATGCCCACACTCTCATCTAATTATATATATTATTACATAATAAAGTAATAGCATTGGTAGGGCTTACCTTTCCCATTTTGTTGGATGTGTACTCCAATGCTGGGTTCAATATTGCTAGCAGCAACAGCCCGGGCTTTATATAAGTTCTCCGCTGCTTACACCATCACCTGCTGACACAGAATATACATTGAATAGCTTTCCCTTTACTGTTTTACTTTCTCTTTACAACTATTGTTTGGTGGATTTAGCTGACATTAGTGTTAAAATAGCTTACCTTACCTGTGTCAAATAATTTGCATCATGGGAATTGGCCTCTTTGTGTGTCTTTGTGTATTTCTGTGTACTATTGGTATACATTGATCTCATGACTACTGCAGACTTTGTAACCTATAATGATCAATTTATCAGAATCTGTGATTTGTACATCTGACCCCCCTAGATATTGTGCAGAGACCCCTCTGATCTGCTAAAGACTAAATTCAGGATTCAAAGTAATATTGTTTTAGACTCAAATAATCTTGAAGTGTTTTACATATATTCCTGCAAAATAAAAATGTGCAATTTGCTGATTGCCCAGACCTGGAATTCAAAGTACTCTATAATACATTTATAAGAAATGAATGAGCCGCTGGTGTTGCATTTACTTCATTCATTATTCTTTCTTCTGTGTTTTCGATTTCAGACAAGAGAGATCATTTATAATCTGAATTACAGAAAGATGAAAAAGGAAACATTGAGGTAATAAAAAACCTTTAATACTTTGTGGGACATGTCTGAAAGGAAACCAATGTACTATGAATATCATTGTGTCAGTCTGATTATACAGGGTGCACGGAGCGATCATGTTATTAAGAAGCACTTGGATGACTGAGGATTCTACATGAATATATGTGAGTTTTACCTTGTTTCTTCTTGTGAAATGTGACATGAAAATGTCATAAGGAATGATGTAAACCTGTAATGCCTTATAATAAAGTTTATATGGGCCTGATTTATTAAGCTGTCCAAGGCTGGGGAGGATACACTTTCATTATTGAAGCTGGGTGATCCAGCAAACTTGGAATGGATTTCTTCAAAGTCATTTGCTATTTGCTAACAAATGTTTTACATCCTGGACCAGATCTTTTTCAGGATAGCTGGATCACCCAGGTTCACTGATAAAAATGTGTCCTCTCCAGCCTTGGAGAGCTTTAATAAATCAAGCCATATGTTTTCAAGGAACCCATAACTTTAACATTTAAGTAAAGAAACAGGTTATCTTAATAAACCAAAGATGCCAAATAGCTATTCCCTAAACAGAACGGTCACGATCACCTTGGGTGAAAATATAGTGTGTGTTCAGCTATCCTCCAATGTTGTTTAGCGATTCACTATGTGTGATTACTAAATGACTGAGGGGGACAACCGCTGTCATTGCCTCGGACTTGTCCTCCCCTGTTTTCCCTCCATAGAACTGAAGTGTGCTTTGTTATTCATTCTGCTGTCATTGGAAACAATCACTAAAGTTCTTTCCAGCCACAGAAATTGGATATTCACATTTTTTCCCTCTCGTACCTCTCTACTTGCCCGTTGTCTTTGGAAATATCCAGTGCTCTCAGGTACGGAACAACATGCATTCCTCGATTCCTAGAAAAAACCACCATGTCTCAATATGGTCATGTGGGGGACGGACTGGTGGGCTATACCTGAGAGATATCCTTGTAAGGGAATCATATAGAAAAGAACGTTGATCTCTCCTAACAATGTCCCAACTGCAATAATGGGCCTGATTTATTAAAGCTCTCCAAGGCTGGAGAAGATACATTTTTATCTGTGAAGCTGGGTGATCCAGCAAACTTGGAAAGGAACTGGTCCAGGATTCAAAACATTTGCTTACAAATAGCAAATGATTTGGAAGAAATCCATTCCAGATTTTCTAGTTTACCAAGTTTCACTGATTAAAGTGTATCCTCTCCAGTCTTGGAGAGCTTTAATAAACCAGACCCAATGTGTCCTACTTGACTGATCGCTCTGGGTTATTGGCAGCAAATCTGAGATGCGTATGCACGGTATTAGCTTTAGTTGCAATCCAGACTTCCCTTGCATGTGCAGGGATAAATGAACTCCTGTGCAGCCTGGCACAGCTAATTAAGATGGAAGAAGAGAAGGAAGATGACAATGCCCTGTTCTGGAATGAGGATAGCTGATCTGCATGAGTTTAGTTCCACGTTATGGAGTTTCATGTGTGATTGATGGATTTATCCAGAGACTTTGTTAGCCCTGCATAGTGAGGCATAGTATTGTGGAGGCTGAGAGGTCATTTCCTTGGGTTCTCATGAAGATACCCTTAGCCTGGGGAAGTATAGAAATGTTGACTCTCAGAAGGTCATCAAAGGGGCCTCTTCTGTTCTGTTCAATATAGAACCAACCCACACAAAGGCCTCTTTGGGTAATTCAATGAGAACTTGTTCTTGTAAGTGGAGGCTCCAGTGACACCATCTTAGAGGAAGGCAGCACTTGAGTTGTAAAGATTTTGATATGAAAGCCATTGACCAAAGTTTTAAAGCCACATAGGATCACTTTCTTGTGGTAACCCCAAGGGACCTCCAGACAGCTGTCTTTGGAATCTTGATTCAATGTGTGTTTTAAAGTAAAATAACATCTTCATACACAACTCTACCGTCCTGGCTTCCCCTCTGATCATCTGTGCAAATAAAGTGGGAGAGTCACTGGTCCTCCATTTGGAGTAGGTGGCCAAGGAGAAAATGACAATAAGAAAATGAGAATTATTGCTGATCAGTCTGCACAGATTTGTGTTCCAGTAGAGAATAAAATTAAAAAAAAATCAGGTTGAGTGACCATTGCAGGTGTGTTGATTACTGCCTACCTAACACACACATAATGACCACCACCTGGTTTAATGCTTTGCAAAAATGGCAGCCTGGTTCTCTCTTCTTTCTATCAATCTTCCAATGACAGTATATTTATTGTTATTATTTTATGTTGCTAAATTAGTATATCCCATGAACTAACCATTTCTTCATAGGTCCTGTGTGCTCACAAGGTGCTGGTCAGTTGCTAATAACTAACTGAAGCGCTCACTTCCAACTTTCCTGCTGTGCTGCTTTATGTAGTCACTAACTGTTGCTTGAGATACAGCAAAGCCTTTGCATGGTGGACTATCAAACAAGAGGACACTTTTAATAAATTTGGCAAATCCGAAGGACATATTAGGCACCATATATACAGCAGTGGGAAATTGCTTAGAATTTTTTTTAGTGATAGCTCAATACATTTAAATATAAACCTCAAAACTAGGAAAACGCAACACAGGCAGATTATGACCATCAAAAACATCTATAAATTTTATATGGTGAAATGGAAAGTGATATTGTAGGATTAATTGTTTTTGGTCTTTGTTTGTGAAGGTTCTCATTCACCTGACCTTTGCACCGCAAAGTCCAAGTTTGAATCTCAACCACAACACTATTTGCATGGATTTTGCATGTTCCCCCTTCATCCCAAAAACATGTGGTTAGGGTTATTGGCTTCCCCCAAAACTGATCTTAGATTGTATTAATGACATATGACTATGGTAGGGACATTAGATTGTGAGTTCCTTTGAGGGACAGCTAGTGATATGACCATGGACTTTGTGAAGCACTGCATAAAATGTAGGCACTATATAAATACTAGGTACTAATATTAATAATAATTAATCCATGTCGTTGTGTATCCAGTAGTAGTTGGTAGCATTTAGCTAAACCTGTTCTTGATAATATTGAAGAATTTCACAATTTTACAAGCTGCTTTGATAGTTCTCCCAGTGTAGGGAAATACCCCAATGTTTATGTCCACATAGTACAAAAACATTAATCCAATCATCATGGAATGTGATATAGCAGATATGTTGATATTGTTTGTCCAAGACCAGGAGATGTGAAATTTGATGAACCACCTTGTTTGATTAACAAATCATTGGTGTCAGGAAGTCTGCATAGATGTCAAACCTTCCAATTACATGGCTGGAGGTGTGAATTGATTTCAAAATGTTGAAGCAGAGATGTTAAAACAGCAGTATAGGTAGAAGACAGATTATGTTAAAGGTTTATAGGCTTGTTCACTATATTAACTCCAGAAGCATTTAAGACTGTCTGAAACAAATGTAAAAGATCTAAAACAAGATAAGACTCTTGATCTTTGAAGATACCTCCAACCGGACCAAGGAAGGATAACTTCTACAAACAGAAACATGGTTGTACTATAGGATCATCCGATTCCCCCATTTGTGTGTACATGTAGAAGGTGGAGAAGAAAGCCTTAAACCATTTTAGGGCTATAACACCAAGTCATAGGTTCAGGTATGTGGATGATACGTTGGTCAAAATTGAGAACATTGAGATTTACACAGGAAGACCCAAAGAACGAATGACCCCATTAGGACTACATGTTACACATCAAGATAAAGGGTGATTTGGACATTGATGTCTATAGTATTTTCACTCCCTCTACCCACTGGCATATTAACTGGGGGTAATTCTACAACATCAAGACAAAAGAAGAGCTCAGCAAACAAATACCCCAACATGGGAAAGCTAATGTTACAGAACAAGAGTCGTCAGATTTCCAAAATCTAGGGGAAAAGGGAAATTTTTAGACCAGAGAGGACAACTAGTTTGCATAAGGGGTGAAAGAGGCCGACTATGTCAACTTAGAACAGTCGATTTCCTGTTCTTGGAAAAAAAAATATCTGAAATGTCTCATTTCATGGTTATTGCATCAAAGTGTTGGTGCTGTAGATATTTTAAACAAACACAAAAACTAGGTCATAACATGAAGTCTCAACTTTATTGTAGAACATATTCAAATATCAGTTTAATATAAATGATGAAGACGTCTGAAGGACCCAATTCTGGGACTTGTGGCTCCCCAGTCGGTATATCTCGTGTATTCTCCGGGTCTCAGGTAATATTGACGTCCTCTGTAGTTGGGCTCTTCATAGAACATCCAGTAGCCATCTTGGACATGGACGGAGTGGATGTCATGGTTGCGGAATTTCTCATAGATATGAGGACAATCCTCAGTGAACTCCATCATCTGACCTCGGAAGTTTTCTCTCTCATAGATCCTGATTCTGAAGGAACCTTGGTGCTGTTAAAATTAGGACGAACAAAATTAATAGTGACATTTACGAAAATAGTTTTAATGGAATAAAAGAATAGGCAAGAGCTAATAAACATAAAATGTTTATTACCTTTGCTACATCTTTATTACCTAATGTGAATCCAGTGGTAAGCCTTACCCTACCTCTGGCCCTACTGTTAGACCATAAGCTCTTCTTCAAGGTAAATTTACCATTTCTTGGAGTGTTTCCTGGTCCTAAGTCCATGAATAATTCATTAAGGGCCATTTACAAGTACAGATTAGTTCAAAACCTGGTGTGTGATTCCTGGTCAAAAGAGGTAAAAGAGTGCCCTGGTGGAGCATAGAGTGCAATATATCAGATGCAAAGTAGAATAAACCCTGTTGCCCCTTATATTATCATTTGTATACAAACATGTTCACTGCTCTATAGATTTGTTGTTTTGAACTGGTATATTGGGGCAATTGTAGTATAACTAGAAGTGAAAATGATAATCACCTCCTGTGTGGCATTACCTGAGGGCTCAGACGACAGGATCTGATGGAGTCATTGTAGCCCATCCATTGCTGGAAGTCAGGATACTCTCCTCTATGGAGGAAGTACTGGTGTCCTCTGTAGTTGGGGTGCTCATACAGAATCCAGTTCCCACTTTCTACACGGATGGAGTTGCAACGTCTGAAGAATGGGGACAGATCAGAACATTCGGAGCTACACTCGTAGGAGCGACCCTCGAAGTTTCTGTCCTCGTAGAAGATAATCTATGAAACAGAGATCGACGTTGTGAGTAGCTGCCCAAATGATTAACCAATTTTTCTTTTAGAATGTTTAGCATTCGGTATCACCAGAAAAATAAAATAAAAAAGAACATCCTTTACAAACAATAAAGGTAATGTTGGGTGGTTGAAGGTTTTTTAGTACATTAAAATTAAACTTCTAAAGTTAAAAAATTCTAGAAGGTAAAAGGGAAGTGCCGCTGGGCACAAGCTATGTCATCCTAGTTCAATATAACGAGAATGAGCAAAATGGATAGGATGGACGTAAAGGACCCGATTTATTATGGGAGAACCTGGGTGATCTGGCAAATTTGAAAAAGATTCCCTAGAAATCATTTGCTATTGATTTGCAAATGTTTTCAATCCTGGACTAAATCTTATCCAGGTTGCAGGATTACTCAAGTTTTCCCCTGATAATCTATGTTCTCCAGTCTTGGAGAAACTTAATAAATCTGGCTCAGTGGAGGGAAGCCAGAGCTTTTGATTTGGGTTTAGATACTCTTTATTCTTTAAAGGTTTCTCTTGGGCTGTTGTCCCACACACAGCAAGAATGAAACCGGTTTGGCTACAATTCTTGACTTACCCAGGAGATGCCCCACATAGTACCCTTCTTAGATACAAGATGTCTTCTATGTTCAATGACACCCAATAACTGGTCAATAATAGTCACACGCCAAAACTCACATCATAGTATATAATATAATACAAATATTAGAATTGGTAGGGGCTTACCTTTCCCATTTTGCTGGATGTGTAAACCAATGCTGGGTTCAGTTTTGACTAGCAGCCACAGCCCGGGCTTTATATACGTCCCCAGCTGCTTACACCCTCACCTGCTGACACAGAATATTCATTGAATGGCTTTTTTCCCTTTACTGTTTTAGTTTCTCTTTACAACTATTGTTTGTAGATTTGGCTGACATTAGTTATAGAATAGCTTACTTTACCTGAGTTAAAAGATTTGGATCATGGGAATGGGCCTCTTTGTTTGTCTTTGTCTATACCATTGGACTCATGTCTACTGCAGGCTATACGATCTATCATTATCCATTCATCATAGATGATGAACATGAGCACATGAGCAATTCACTCATTTTTTACCCTTCTGAGTATTGTGTTAATTCCTCTCTGATATTTTGGGGAATTTCAGGTTTCAAATAAAAAAACATTTTGGAAATAAATGATTTTGATCACATTGGAGTGTTTTTACCTTGTAAGAGATAATTCAATTGGATTATTGAACGTGGTGAACTCTCAATAGCCAATCACATGCAAGGAAATCTAAAGAATCGGGATCATGGACCATATTCGGATGGGGAAAGTCAGCTGAGTTTCATGTCATTTAATAAAAGAGGTGAAATATCCCTCTGAATAAGCCTCTATTCTTTTACTAAATATAAATCAACCCTATTGGGTGAAGCTGTGCACATCAATTAATACATAAACCATTCCTCCCAACATTTGGAAATGCCAAAAAAGTACAGCGAGTCTGATCAATTGGGTGGGGCATGACCGGGGTGTGACATTGGTTTGTGACCCCTTTATATTTTTACATAAATGTGATCTAAAAAATTATCTAATTTCCAAATAGGTCCTAAAAAAATATGAAGAAAACCTAGTTAAGCAAATGAAAAAAATATATTATATTTAGTTGTATATATATATATATATATATATATTTAAAAATTATAAGATTACATATCTTTCTGTGGTAAAAGCAAGTGAATTGTGCTCTAAGTATTTGGTGTGACCCCTTTGTGCAGCAATAACTGCAACTAAACCTTTGTGATATGGTGTCATTTGCTGATTCAAATCCAAATTTAGATTATATGCATTATTATAACATAAATTATATTCCATATTCACCTAAGAATCAAAATCTCGCTATTGTGTTTTGCTTTACATCACTTCATGACTCTATTATGCTGGCCTGATACACAAATACTCCACGGCCATTTTCTTCGCTCCTCTAAAGACCTACTAATGACTTTCTGTCCCAGCACACGGTTGCCCCCATTTTTTTTGGTGCACAAGGGATGGAAGGACTGACACAGGACGAGGATCCCCCCGGATAATGCAGTACTAAGATTCCAGCAGAGACAAGTCCAGAATACAGAGCCAGAGGTCATACACAGGTAATCCATCCACCAGACGAGGTATCCAAGGGTAAAGACAGGGCAAAGTCCGAGTCACCGGCAAGAGCTTGGTCCAGGCAGCAACAGTCAATTTAAAAAATAAATGCACAAGTAGCAAGGCAGCCCTGCTAAATGCTGGAGGACAGACAACTAATTCCTAGATCTCTGCTGCCGAAGAGTGTCACTGCCGGAGAGAATAGGCAAGGAGCGCTATACTGCAGTGGCGCACAGTGTGGGATTGCCAGCCAGATATGCATCTCCTAACACCCATATTTTTAAACTTGTCTACCCATCTTCATCTGTCTCCTAACCTATCACTGAGTAGCCATTGTTTCATATACCACTGCTACGGTATTATTCTCCCCCGATTCTTGGATTGCAAGCTCTGTTGGTAAAGGTTGTCTCCTTCTGTGTCATTGTTCTTTTTCTTGTCTTATATGCAGCTCAAAGGCAGCCCCTATTTATGGTACATTGCTGCATAATGTGTTGGCACTATAAATAAAGTTTAATAATAATTGTGATATTGAACGGGCTGCTAAGGTAACATGTCTTGTTGTTTCACTTACTAAATTCGTTTTTAGAGAGATCATTTAATCTTTGAATTACACAAGAATGGATAAGAAAATATTGAACTGATAAAAATGATTGAATACTTTATGGAACATGTCTGTTTGAAAGGAAACCAACGTACTACGAATATCATTTTGTCAGTCCGCGTGTACAGGGTGCACAGCGCTGTCATATTAATAAGAAGCACCGAGATGAGTGAGGTTACTGGATTAATAAAAGCTGAATATATGCAAAGCCTAATGTATTGCTTCTTATAAAATGCAATGTGAAATTTTATTATATATATAAGTCTTTCTTGGAAAATTATAATGATTTTGTCTCAGTTTTGCCTTACATTGTTACATTTAATATGTTTTTAATGCAACCCATTACTTTGTCAATTTAGTGCAAAGATACAGGTTCTAATATTAAAACAACCCACGCACACTGATATTCACATTTATTGCTCTCCTTGACGTCTTTCATTGCTTCTTGCCTTTGGAAATATTAACAATATTAAAGTTGCACAAAGGATAGATTCAGAGAGGGCTATTTTAGGCTTGCAATTTAAGTTATATTTGCTCAAATAGATAAAATATCAGAAGACATACATACCTGTCTAGTATGTTACAGATACAGTCTCTGAACCCAACGCGTTTCGCTGATAGGCTTCCTCAGGGGATTCTATTAGAGACTTTTAATAAATGGATGATCAATTGATCCTATTTGAAAGAACGGTGTGTAGTAGACAAAGAAATGTTTAAAAGTGTTTTCTCATTTCCAGCATTAAGTGGCAAGTCCAAAAGGTATTCCGGATACATTACTGAGTTTGGTGATTTTAGGTTTAAGGTTTTAGGTTATTTTTCTATTTTTCTTCCTTGCTAAAGCACAGGCACCGCTCTCCTCCACATTTGACAGTTCCTTTGTAAATATCTAACGTTTTCATGTTGGTATGGACCAACATGTTTCCCCATTCACTGCAATGATGAGGCCTGGAATGCAAACCAAAAGGAATAAATATGATCATGGGGAGGGGACACACTGGCAGTCTGCTCTGGAAAGATATCTTTGTAATGGGATCTTAAAGCTTTAACACAGATCTCACTGTCACCAAACAAAATTATTTCTCCGCTGTCATTTCCTCCCAAACTTCCAACTCATGCAACCTCTTCTCAACAATTGTCTCCCTCCTAAACCCCACACCTGTTCCCCCCACAATATCCTGCTCTGCCCAAGACATTGCCACCTACTTTAGAGGTCTGCTTGACCGAATTCCCCCTGATCTACTTTGTGCCCATTCCTCCAACCTGGCCCTCGCCCTAACCAAACTATTCAACCTCTCCCTTTCTACTGGTAGATACCCCTCAGCTGTCATACATGCCATAATTCTCCCTATCCTGAAGAAACCCTCACTGGACCCCTCCCTACCCTCCAACTACCGTCCTATCTCCCTTCTCCCATATGTCTCCAAACTTCTTGAGCGTCTTTTCTGCTTTTGACACTGTTGATCACCCCCTTCTAATACAAATCATGGCTCCATTGGTATCAGTGACACTGCTCTCTCTTGGTTTGCTTCCTATCTGTCTGACTGCTCCTTTCATGTTTCTTTCCATGGTAATTCCCCCTCTCCCATTCTTCTCACTGTTGGTGTTCCCCAAGGGTCTGTCCTTGGACCGGTTCTCTTTTCTCTGTACACCTCCTCTCTCGGTAGTCTCATATCCTCCTTTGGCTTACATCTGTATGCTGATGACACTCAGATCTATCTGTCCCCCCCTGACCTGTCTCCCTCAGTCCTGGATAAGGTCTCATGCTGCCTGTCGGCCATCTCATCATGGATGTCTGACCGATTCCTGAAACTCAACCTGGATAAAGGGGAACTCATCATCATCCCCCCCTCAAATTCCAAATCCCCCCGTGACATATTCCTAACTGCTAACAACACTGTTATTCGGCCCTCCCCTCAGGCACGTTGTCTTGGTGTCACCTTTGATTTTGCTCTCTCATTTCCAGGTTCTGCCACTTTCACCTGGGCAACATGAGACCTCCAAACTCCTTGTACAAGCTCTTATCATATCTTGTCTGGACTACATCATGTAACTATCATCAGTAACATCATGTTAGTTCTGATTTTGTAATTTATAGAAGAGTTTAGCACTAAAAATAGAAGGCTCGGCACTAAAATACAAATTAGGTGATCAGTCTGCAAAAATGCTGAAAATGTTGATGGGAGGAAAGAGTGAAATGGGAGCTGAAAATGACTTCTTCAGACTGCTCATCTGTCTTTAGTATTTGATTCATTTCCCTGTATAGTTTTATTTTCTCATCTCAAAACTGAGATTTTTGTTTCTGTTATATAAATATCCCTAGGGTAAGCAATAGAGACATCTGGAAAAATTAGCCCATAACAATCAGAATATTAACCAATCAAAACGTAGGAAAAGGAAATATTTACAATATATATATATATATATATATATATATATATATATATATATCAAATTTTAATTTTACGATCTGATTGAAAGTGACATTTCCAGATTACCAGTGCTTTGTCCTTTTGGACTGATTGTGGGAAATAAAATATATTAGAATAGGTAGACATTTAAAATATATATATAAAGTGCAACGATGTGGGCAATATATACCGGATAATCAACAGAAACATTAGGTTCTTTTACATATTCCTTCAATTCTTTTACTGTTAGATTTGTGTATTGGGCATTTGGTGGTTGTAAGTGGTATGTGCATATACTAAGATAATCATCACATCTATATCAGCATTTCAATATTGAATAAGTACAAACACAAAATTAGGTCAGGAACTGTAGTTTTGAAAATCCAATTTATTGTAGAAAACATTTGTTATAATTTTAGTATAATAATTTTAGTATAAATGATGGAGACGTCTGAAGGACCCAACTCTGGGGCTTATGGCTCCCCAGTCGGTGTATCTCCTGTATTCTCCGGGTCTCAGGTAATACTGACGTCCTTTGTAGTTTGGCTCCTCATAGAACATCCAGTAGCCATCTTGGACATTGACGGAGTGGATGTCATGGTTGCGGAATCTCTCATAGACGTGAGGACAATCTTCAGTGAACTCCATCATCTGACCTCGGAAGTCTTCTCTTTCATAGATGTTGATTCTGAAGGAACCTCGGTGCTGTTAAAATAAATTATACTGTAATAAAGTGTGACATTCATCCTAATAGAAAAGAATAAAAGAATAAGCAAAATAGTGTACTCATAAAACATAAAATGTGTAATACCTTGCCCCATCTTTATCATCTTTAGTGAACCCGTTGGAAAACCTTTCCCTTCTGTGACTCACTAGGCTATTCTTTAAGGTAGACGTCCTACTTAATTTGCCTTGAGTATCTTCTGAACCAATTCCCATGGATAATCTACTAAGGGCCATTTACCAAATGAGTACAGATTGGTACATCGGTATTACTCCAGGTCAGTAGAAGTGGAAGATCTCCATGTTGGAGCTGGACACTGATATGTGATGTAAAATGGATCAAACTTTGCTGCACCAAATATTAAAAAACTACCTTACAGTGGTCTCCCTGGTCTCTTCTAGCTGTGCGCACCAAAGTCCTTTTCAGTAAACTCCCGGCTGGTATTGGGTGGTTACTGAAGAGTTGGGTCACAATACAGGGGCCACCACCCACCTACAGCTGCTTCCCACCCAACTTAAAAAAACACTGCATTGTCATGTATTCATAATTTAAATTAGAAACTTATCTTAGGAATGCAAATGTATTCATCTTTTATACAACACTTTTTTTGATCCAAGGTTTTGTGGTTCCTTCATCCTTTTTTGCCATTGTATATTTTTCATGTTTTGATATAAATTAGTAATTTATATTTGTAGGAGCCTCACCTTCTGGCAATGTTAGGATGCCAAATGGTGTTTCACATTACAAGGGGGCAGCTACAATTTTGGACATGTGGAGACCAGCAAGTAATAACTAAAGAAGGTTCTATGGAGACCCAAGTGGGAGCAGATACAGAGAAAATCTAGATTGTGGTGTGATTTTTTTTCTATTCCAGATATTTAGAGTTTTCATTGACTTGGATGGGAATTTTTTTTTTGCCAATTACAAACATATTTTGGATTATTCTATATTATGGTGTAACTAGATGTGTAAATAATGATCACCCGCCTGTGTGGTATTACCTGGGGGCTCAGACGACAAGACCTGATGGAGTCATTGTAGCCCATCCATTGCTGGAAGTCAGGATACTCTCCTCTATGGAGGAAGTACTGGTGTCCTCTGTAGTTGGGCTGCTCATACAGGATCCAGTTTCCACTTTCCACACGGATAGAGTTGCAACGTCTGAAGAATGGGGACAGATCGGAACATTCAGAGCTACACTCGTAGGAGCGACCCTGGAAGTTCCTGTCCTCGTAGAAGATGATCTGTGAAACATAAAAATTATAATTTTGAATTAGTATTCTAGATTGTGTTAGAGTCAGGTGGCCATCACCATTATGGAGATGGCTAATGAAGCTACAAGATTAGGTTTAAACATCAGATTATTGGTCATAGAAAATGTAGAAGAAACCAGGAGCAGATGGATCCATTGGAACATTTGGAGGAATCAGATAACTTTCAGGTTAGGTATAAATACGTATACCACACAAATGGCTTATTTATACAATTGTGAATACTTTTTTTATTAGACATGTATTGCTTAAAGTGAAGGATGGCATATTCAATACCAAATCTTATCTATGTGATTTGCAAAGGCTGCCAGGGTGACAAGGATAGGGGTATCCTTTTTTGAATAAGGAAATTTAGTGGTAAAGTGTTTTTCTAATCTTGGCTGGGGAAAATGATAGTGATTGAAGGTCTTATACAAAATTAGGTCATCAGAATTAGTGTTGGTGTTCGAATTCGGGTTGTCCTTATTTTCGACCCCAAAATGGCTGTTCAAATTCGGGTAGACCCGACCCAAAAAAAACGAGATTCGATGGTAAAAACTTGGATAAAAGAAAGTGTTAAAAAAAATAACGCTAAATAAATTTATTGAGTGTTTGTTTCTTCATTAGATATTTGTCTGAAGCTTTTAATAACTTGATTGTTTTCCCCCAGGGTTAAGATCACAGCTACGTAAGCTTAGAATTTAGGAGAATAGTGAATCCTATATTAGGAGACCTGAATAGGTTAGCAAAGTGTAGGCTAAGATATAATAGGATATAAGAGGATGGAGAGGCCACCTCTATCATGACATGTCCATAATAAGGTCTTAGTAAGTTTCAAGGAAAGAATAGAAGAATTTTTCCAAGTAACCAAATAAAAAGTTTACCAACACACACACTCACATCTAAATATATATTCTTATTATAATAAATGTTATTAGGTGTTTACCTTTCCCATTTTGCTTTTTCTGTCTCTGTTCTGCAATGCTGTTTGCACTACTAGCTTAAAGATGGAAAACCGGCCTTATATACATTGGAACTGCTTACACATTCACCTGCTGACACACACAGAATGAATGGCTTTCCCCCTTTTCTTTTGCTTAGTGTTTTAGTATTGTAAATTACATAGCTGTATTGTTATATGTTTCTGCTTGCTTTGGTGTTCAAATTGTTCACTTAACCTTAACAAAAACGTCATTGTGCTATTCTGTCATCAGCACGGGCCACATTGTATACTTTATGTATTTACTACCAACAAATCGTTATATGTACTGTACGTCTGATTCAAAAATTCTAGATCAATGTCTTTATATTCAGAAGAAGATTGAAGAATGAAGATAAAAGATTTATGGGAAAATGCAGATTAGAATTCTAGATGATCAAGATTTAAGAATTACATGACTCCCAGCAAATTCATGAAAGTTTTGTATAAATATTGAAGGCCTATTAATAGGGAGCTAAATCATTTTTTTTTTTAAAAATTGAAATTGAGAAAACTTTATAACATTTTTTTAAATACATTCACCTGTCTCTGTCTCTATCTTCTTCCTTCTTCTATTACATAGTTACATTGTAGGTTAGGTTGAAAAAAGACATAAGTCTATCAAGTTCAACCACTAGGGAAATAAACATATTCCAGATATAAAACCCTATGGACATAGTTGATCCAGAGGAAGGTACAATTTTCTTTAACAGGGGAAAAAAAATCCTTCCTGATTCCATGAGCCAATTGGATGTTCCCTGGATCAGCAGTCACTGTTATCTTTACTATAAAGATTTAATCCCCAGTTATATTCTGTGCTTCTAGAAATCATCCAGCTTTTTCCTAAAGCAATCTATTGAACTTGCTGAAACTACTTCCTGAGGGAGCCGATTCCACATTTTCACAGACCTTACAGTGAAGAATCCCTTCCTTATCCGGAGCTTAAACTTTTTTTCCTCCAGACACAAAGAGCGCCCCCTTGTGCTTTGTAATGATCTCAAAGTGAATAATTGGGAAGAGAGTTCTCTATATAGACCATTTATATATTTATACAGGGTGATCATATCCCCCCTTAAACATCTCTTCTCAAGGAAAAATAGATTCAGTTCAGCTAATCTCTCCTCATAGTGGAGCTCCTCCATTCCTTTTATTAGTTTAGTTGCCCTTCTCTGCACTCTCTCCAATCCCACAATGTCCTTTATGTGAACTGGTGCCCAAAACTTGATTGCATCTTAGTGCTTTCAATCTTTGGTCATTTTGATTGACCGGGACGGGATGATGTAACTCCCATGTTCATTGAGTTCCGGAAGCCCCAGGGGATTCAGGGATACCAGGACATCCCGGCATTGTACTCTGAGCCGCTCATGCATAATAAAGATCTTCCTAATCACAATTTGTTTGAAGCTATAAGTGTGCTTTAAGATCACCCCACCCCTCTCCAAACAAAAATAGGAAAAGAAAAAGAAGAAAGAAGGGCCCCTATAATTCAGTATTATTGTGGAATAAAGGTACAAATATAATATGGTGAAAATGATGTGATGTTCCTTACTTCTGACTTATACCAATGTTTTTGGTGTTCATGTCACATGTATTATTATCAGCATTGTACTATAAATACATACACAACAAGTATAAACAATGACACAAGAGGAGGAGAGGACTATCCAATTTATAGGTAGGAAAGGGGGATTATAGAATAGGTAAGGGAAACGGAATGGTAACTTGATGGGTCACGAGACAGATAAACGTAAGTAGGCAAGTTTGAAAAAGTGTATATTAGGGGCTTTTATAAATGTGTAGAAAGTAGAAGCAATCCTAGTAGAATGAGTGAATGAAGGGAGTCGTTCGTGAAATCGTTTTTTTTTTTTTTTTTTTCAATAGTAGGTAAAAGAGGAGAAAGTTTAAGAAATGTTACTTTATTTGATCTTCTCTGCTGTGTCTCATTATGGTAATACTACATTTCTAAAATAAAGATAACGCATGCTAAAGTTCTCTCTGAACATGATGTGTTCTGAGTATAGGCTGAGATTGTGAAATCTCGGTTTATACTTGAGTATATACGTTTTAATATTTGGCCTGACCAAGAATAAATGTTTTAATTTTTGTGGAACCTCTGCACAGCCACAAAACAAGAAACAATAGAGGTGGCTTCAAAAAATAGCCATTTATGTCCAAAACGTACTTGACAAAGCATTTACTCAAGATAGTATATGTGATGGGCTAAGATTGCAGAACGGATAATTTTTGTCACTGCAAGTCTAAAACACAATCCAGTATCCAGGGCACAGTCATAAAACAATAATCTGTTTTTCAGCTTTTTTTGTACTGTTTATTGCAATTTTACTTTGTGCCATTTTTTCAAATGTATTTGGGGGTTTTGGACGTGTGTCAATTTGCTGTGTTTTTATCATTTTTTGCATCAATTTAATAAATTTCACTACGTTTGTAAAACTCAGATTTTTTTTTCTTTTTTCTTCGCTTTTTATATGTTTATGATATGTTTCAGTTTATTAGCTTTGCTCCACTAGTTTTGTTACTAATCAGGTATATGTTAGTTATTTATTGAGCTAGAAAACGTTTCGCTAAACAATTAAGACATCATCTTAAAAAACTTGGATTGACTGGAATATTGCAAAAACATATTTTAAAGTTGTAGAGTTTAGAAATAGAACATTTTTAATACACTTTTGGTCTTTTTTTTGTAAAATTAATAGTCAGCCCCTGAAACATACAAAACGTGACTACTGTAGGCAGGGTGCATATAACCATTTACATGGTCCTGTACTGCTAGGCTAATCTCTATTATATCTTTACTTAGCTCTCAATTTAACCTATCAAAAGGATATTGTATTCACTGGGGATTAGTGAGCGAGAATATTAAGTTTGATCTCGCAGTGAATCGGGTCTTTCTCGCTTACCGAATATGTAAGCGAGAACGGCCTTCTGATTCGGTGAGAGGTCGAACTCTCCCCAAACAGAAGGATTTCCTGCATCATGCAGCCCTGGAAATCCTCCGCGATCCCTAGGCACTAGAGGTTAATTAACCTCCAGTGCCCTGGGGATCACACACTATTCTCAATGAATGCGGCCACAGCTGCAATCATTGAAAAGATGCCCAGCACAGGAGAACCTCCTGACATTGTAATATAAGTACCTCTTACAAATTACTTCTGATCACTCTGTCATTCAAATTCCCCTTCTGATCACTCTGTGTCATTCAAATTCCCCTTCTGATCACTCTGTGCTTTTTTTCTATTGTACGGCAGTTAGAACAGGGAACAGCAGGTGGCGCTGTGCCGGCTTCTTTCGCTTTGCTTTACAGACAGGAGAAAACACGCTGCAGCCAGAGACACACGCGGGATCGGGTATCGGGTGAGTATATTATTTTAATTATTATTTTTTTTAACACATTTGTCGTATAGGACGCACTAACTTTCCCCCCCCAGTTTTGGGGAAGAAAAAGTGCGTCTTATATGGCAAAAAATACGGTATACATTTGTATCTGTAACAGTATCTGTATCATTTGTAAGAGATACTTATATCACAATGTCAGGAGGTTCTCCTTTACCGGGCATCTTCTCAATGATTGCAGCTGTGGCTGCATTCATAGAGAAGAATTACCCTCTAGTGCCCCAGGGATTGTAGTGGAACTGCAAAGTTCATCTGCAGTTCAATCACTTTGCGGTCACAGCTGTGACTGCAGGTGATCCCAGGGGAACTGGAGCTTAATTAACCTTTAGTGCCCTGGGGATCGCAAACAGGGAGATTCCCAGGACTAAATGCAGCTCTGGGAATCCTCCTGTTTTAATTTTCTCTTCTGATAATTTCGCGAAATTGGTTCGAGATTTCGCAGAACCATTGGAAGTTTGAGGAAATTTTCATCCCTAGTATGCACATTTTATTCAACATCTGTTCCTGACCTTAAATTTTGGAGATAAATTATGAATGTTTCACCTGGTTATTTGTATAAGTTAACATACTGCCTTGGTGGTTGGGGTTCTTAAAGTGCATTTTGTATATTGTCATTGTAGTTTGCAATACTTTCTTGTACAGAATTTATACAAAAAACAGCATAAGAGTTCTTTTAATTAGGTTTATTGTAGGGAACCTATATTGCATTAGTAGTGGTGAAGACCTCTGAAGGACCCGATTCTGGGGCTTGTGGCTCCCTATTCGGTGTATCTCCTGTATTCTCCGGGTCTCAGGTAATACTGATGTCCTCTGTAGTTGGGCTCCTCATAGAACATCCAGTAGCCATCTTGGACATGGATGGAGTGGATGTCATGGTTGAGGAATCTCTCATAGATATGAGGACAATCCTCAGTGAATTCCATCTTCTGACCTCGGAAGTCTTTCCTCTCATAGATTCTGATTCTGAAGGAACCTTGGTGCTTTAAAATAAGATTATAGCCAAAATACATAAAAATGGAAACTACAAATGGCCATTTTGGGAACATAAAACCTACATCTAAGCTACACAAAAAAAAAAAAAAGGTATTGCAGCATTTCGCCTGTGATTGTAACAGTAACCTGCTTCTTTTCTAGGGTGATAGACTACATTGCAGGGACTACAAACACCCTGCCCATCTCAAATACCTAGAGAAATTCACGGAGAGAAATCTTATTGCTATAATCCTTTTGTTTAATATAAAGGCATAATTGTGCATAAAGGGTACACAACTGTAGTATTACCTGGGGGCTCAGATGACACGAACTTATGGAGTCATTGTAGCCCATCCATTGCTGAATGTCAGGATACTCTCCTCTATGGATGGGATGCTCATACAGGATCCAGTTCCCACTTTCCACACGGATGAATTTGCAACGTCTGAAGAATGAGGACAGGTCGGGACATTCAGAGCTACACTCGTAGGAGCGACCCTGGAAGTTCCTGTCCTCGAAGAAGATGATCTAATATAGGAACAAAGTAAATATATTTTTCTACTCATTATTATATGTATCAATATTTAAATGCCATTGAAACACAAGGGCCCGTAAAATTTTAACAAGGGAATGTTTGAGGGAATGCAGGAATGCCATAAACTTTGTTGTTTCAATGATTATTTCCAAATGGCACAACTTACGTAACTCCACTCAAACACAAACATTTAAAATTTATAATGGTTGGCTAACTTAAGATGGAACAAGGTTTTACCAAATGATGTATTGCGAAATGTGTCGAAAAATGAAAATGGGACAAATATTATAATATTTTTATTAAAATTGTTAAAAACAACAATTGTTTGCCCTGATCTTTTGTCCATGGAATTTTTTCTTGATTTGTCCCTGTGCTCCACACTGATCGCACCAGTAACTGACAGGTGGAATACACTCCACTTCTATATATCTATTACTGCTTATACATTCACATGCTGACTGTGTGCATTGCCTGGAGAGTGAATTGATTTTTTCCCTGTGTAGTTTGCTTGGTGCTTTTGTATAACTTTGTATCTCTTCCCTTGCATAGCTATTCAATAACCTGACCAGAACCAGTTTTTTGTGCTACAAGTCAATGGGTTAAAATGCATTTATGCCTTATGTAAATACCATCTCTGTGTTCAACTTCTCTACATTATTCAGTGATACTAAAAGGACTGCTGAGGAAATAGTTGTAAGAATATTGGTAATTGTACTTCGACTTTGTTACTACTCTTCGTCCCATAACAGAGCAGATTGCTATACTTCTGTATTAACAGTTTGTGTTGCATTAGTGTATTTTTTATATTTAATAAATAAATAATATATTAATTTTTAATAATTAAAATATTTTAATAATAAATATTGGGATTTTTTTTTAAATTTATATATGTAAATGGGGTCATCTATATTTACTCGTTACTCAAAATTAAATATACTGTTTTTTATTATAGTGTACTATGCATTAATTATTACTAGCATTTATTATTACAGTGGTTTTGTAGCTTCTTCTCACAATGGATGTCTAGACTCCCTACCAGGATGAAGGTCCGGGATTTTTGCCATAATGGGAGTCCAGGATACTTCCCAAAGTGAAGGTCTAAGCTCCTTCTAATAATGGAAGTTTGGCCTGTCATTATGGAGATCTAGACTCCTTCTCACAATGGACTCCTTCTCAATGTGGATGTTTAAATTTCTTCCTACAATGGCAATCCAGCTCACAACTAAAGTCACAATGGAAACCTAGGTTTTCTCTCACAATACAGATCTAAGCTTCCTTTCACAATGAAGACTTTCCCACTTTCGTACAATAGGAGTCTTGGTTTCTTCTCAGTAATAATGTCAATGCTTTGAAATAGCAGTCTAGCTTATCTTAAGAGTGGAAGTCAAGGCTCTTCCTCACAATGGAAGTCTTGGTTCCTTCTAATAATGGAGGTTCTGGTTCCTTCTCACATTTTCCTTCTCACAAGATCTAGATTCATTCTTTCAATGGAAGCCTGAGCTACTTCCTAAATTGGATGTCTACATTTCTTCTTATAATGACAATATAGCCTCCAGCTCATAACTAAAGTCAACTCAAGTCAACAAGTCATGATGGGCCAGGCTTCCTCACCCAATGAAGACTTTCCACTTTCTCTCAATGGGAGGTTTCTTCCCAAAATAGAATGACAATACTTCCAAATACCAGTCTAGCTTATTTTAAGGAAGTTAAGGCTCCTAACCACAATGGAAACCTGGGCTACTTCTTAAATTGGATGTCTACATTTCTTCCCACAATGACAACCTAGCCTCCGACTCAGAACTAAAGTAATGATCCCACGATGGAGGTCTAAGCTCCTTCTCACAACAAAGGTCTAGGCTTTCTCTCACAATGAAGACTTTGTCACGTTTTCACAATGGGAGTCTAGGTGTCTTCAACTATTAATGTCAATGCTTTAAAAAATAAGTCTGGCTGCTAAGAACTGGAGTGGAATTCAAGACTCACAATGAAAGTCTAGGCTCCTTGTCACAATTGAGGCCTAGACTTACAATAGAAGTCAAAGCTCTTTATCACAACTGAAGTCCAAGTAGTCGCCCATATTCAAGCTAAGCTCAAATATGGAATCTGAAGATTTCATCACCTACCCTGAGTTTCCTAAGCCTTCAGTAAAGTTTTTACCTTCACTTCTCAAACTATCAGTCGAGCAGTTAGGAGGAATCTAATCCTCAGTTTTAGACTGCTGTAGAAAACCTGCCCCAGGACACATAACAATATAACTTGCCACAGATGCATGTTTTTATTTTTTAGTTTTTATACATATGTTAGGGGTTCAAATGTCTCTGGTGCTTTGGCATGAGGGCTTCGTTTTATGAGGAAACCCCTCAAAGCATTTCTTCAATGCTGAAGGATACATGGGTTTGTATCAACACAGCAGTAGAAAGCTTTGCATGATATAAGTGCAAAGAATATTTGTGAATTTGGAGGAAACGTCTGGCATATGTAAGGGGAAAGCGGCTATTTATTTGTTTCTAGACAGATCCTAGCTCTTGCTGTCTTGATTGGAATATTGCTTCAACTCTAAGAAGTCACTAGAGGGCGCTGTGTGACAGCCGGCAATATTCCGGAGAAATATTATAAACATCAAGTAAGCAAAAAGGATAAAAAGTACCAAACATTTACCTGACCATGTATAACAATAAAAACTCTTACTTACTTACTCTGAGTGTTTTTATTTGATGCCAAACCAAAACGTCAACTCTGGAAGCAGAGCCACTGGATACATCCTAATATAGAGCCATTTATCCCACTGTACACCCAGCTAATATAGAGACATTTATCCCACTGTACACCCAGAGCCGCCGATTCATAGACCAGATACATCCTAAATTCTGAGTTGGCACTTTTTTTGTGTGCTGCTATGAGGTAGGAAACCCACAAAGTTATTGGACTTTCTGCCTTTGGCCCGAAGCAATGCATTGTGTGAGGAATAAAAAATACAACTACTCCCTATTTCACCATATTGCATAATTAAGTTGTACGCATTTTAAATAATTTTGTTGTCACTTTAGTCTTCCTGGTTTGTTTACTCAACAATTAAAAGCTTATCTTCTTTCCATACATCAAAGAAACATTCTCCTCATCAGGAATCTAACACATTTCTGTCTGGTTTGGCCACAATAAAAATCTAAATAAATCTGTTAAACAATTATTTTTTACATTGATCATAGAACTGTGGAAATTAGAACCTTAGATCGAAGAACTGTGGCAATTCTTTAGGAACTGAAGATACATTTTCAATATAGATCTTCTTTATTGGGAGTTTTTGGAAGCCCATGTAAGGACAGTCCCTGTCCTAAAGGGAAATGTAGTCCAGTGACACATGGGGCACAGAGAGGAAAGTTCTACACTAATGGCTGGTTCTGCAAATTGGAGGAAGAGTTTATAGACCAGGGCCTATTTTTACCTTCAAGGTGAGAAGAATTGGAAAAAAAAATAATGAAGGAACCCTTTACAAGCACTCCCCAACCAGTGGTCCCAAAGAAAATTTTGTCAAGTGCGCCCCCCAGTGGGGTCAGAAGAAAGATCCAGCTGGGGGAGGCAATGGCCAGAGCAGCAGGTGAGGGGGTTGTGTCTCTGGACTCTGCGATGGGGGAGTAAGCGGGTTCTGGCATCAAGACGTTGCTTTGGAGAAGGTTTCTTCGCTTTTGAGTGACACACGGCTCCTTGTGCATGCACGGTCCGGAGTCTGTGCATTTAGTGGTCTGTGACGTCCAAAAGATTGCTGACCACTGCTTTACAAGACAGACATCTGAGAATAGAAAAAGGACCAATGGTCTCAAAGAAGAACAAAAACCTTTTGCTTAGCTATGACAAAGTGCAACAAATGGAAATTTAATTGGCCATCCACCAATATATAATAAGTGTCTCTGGTTAAATATTACCGTTTCGGTTTGGCCGCCAGCTTGGTAAACCTGCACGATGATGAGTATACGAGTGTGGAATCCCACTGGATGAGCGAAGGTCTGGAGGTCCTCCATGTGAGTTAGTAGGAACTATCAGATACTTACATTTCATAACAGAAGCCAGCAGAAGTCTTCTAAAGTTTGATAAAATTCTACCTAACATTCTGGATGTTTTTTTTTTTCCCTTGACATTCGTTTTTAGCCTTTTATTTCAGATAAAACACAAATTACCTCCTGTCTTCTCAGCGGCTGTGTCATCTTGGATGTTGTCAGAAAGCTTTGCGCTTTTTTTCTCTTTCGTCTTTTGCGTTTTTGGTCTGAGATGACAGCGAGGGCTGGGTGACTTCTCATCTAACCGGAATCCCAGCTGCTAATTAAGCCTCAAGGTCTAGAGGTCGTTGAGTGTTGAGCTTCTGTGGGACAAATGACGAATATTTTCTGCTTCGTACATGACAGGAAAATGACCCTTGTCCATAACCTCCGAGGATTAGATGTCCACGTTCTAACGGTCATGTTGGGATTATAATGAGAAGGAACGGGGACAACGTGTAACCTGTAGACAAGAGATAAGAATACAATTTATTTTCCCCGTGTTTAAAGGACTCCTCCACATGCTGCGGGCCCATACAGCCCGATGCCCAAAGCACCATACATCATTCTCACGGATATTTGACATTTATACAGAAGCAATTCTTGTTCACCTGTAGATGTTTTCTGATCTTCTAGGTTCTTCAGGACATCAGATATGGTTGTATAGGATGGGTGGTTGAACATTTCTAACCTAAGTATTAGGTACCGGGCAAAACAGCATTTTAAGTAATTTGTACAGATCAATGGAAGTTTAAACTTTTGTCTTCTATGTTGGTCTCAATGAGGGCATTCACAATGGTACACAAAATAGGGAAATAGGGAAAAAAAGTTTGAGAATAAACCTACCTGAAGCCTCCAAAGGGTTGCCATTATGGATGCACATAAAGCGAAACTATTGCTACTTGTTTTACTTTATATAAAAGGTGGCTAAAAATCTGTTTTTTTTTTCTTACTGCCACGGCATAAAATACTTGATGGGAAAGCCGCAGCTTCCTTGGATACATACGTTACATATCCCAGGAGGCTTTGGACTGCTCCTTCTGCACATGCCCACTGTAGAGCATGCACAGAAGGGGCTTTCTTCCAATGTAAAAGGGCTGATCTCACACATTGAGATCTCCAGATTGCAAGATTGGGTGATGTAGGAAGAAAAACTCAGAAGTAGGGATGAGCGAGCGAGCTTTTAAAACTCAATTGCGCGGCGAATTTGGCCATTCTCGCTTACTGAAATTTTAAGCATGAACAGCTGGTGTAAATTCGCTGACCGAGGTCGCAATTGTAATTTAAAAAAAAATGTACAACAGTGTGCTATCCGCAGCACTAGAGGTTCATTACTCTGTAGTGCCGGGGATCTTCTCAATGAATGCAGCCTGGTGACCGTGGGAACTGAACTGCAGATGAACTCTAAATGAAGAAACTCCATTAGGAGTTCATTGGCAGTTCCACTGCGATCCACGGCCACTAGAGGTTAATTAACCACTAGTGCCTCGGGATCACAATGGATTCTCAGGGCTGCATGAATAAATGCAGCCCTGGGAATCCTCCTGTTTGCGACCCCTGGGCACTGGAGGTTAATTAACCTCTACTGTCCCTGGATCCCAGTGGATTTCCAGGGCTGCATTCATTCATGCAGCCCTGGGAATCCTGTGTGCGAAGCCAGGCACTAGAAGTTAAATGGGGACAAGTCTCTAGTGCTCTCTGATTGGCTGAGGAAGGCTTTTCTCAGCCTATCAGAGAGCACTAGAGGTTTTGACTGGGGAGACTTGTCCCCATTTAACCTCTAGTGCCTGGGTTCGCACACCGAGTTGATCAATGAATGCAGCCATGGCTGCATTCATTGATCAGCACAGCCCTCAATTTGTTTTTTAATTAAAATTCGACACCGGCCACTTAAACTGGCCATTCTCACTTACAATTTCAGTAAGCAAGAACGTCCGAATTCGGCGCGAGATTGAGTTTTAAAAACGTGCTTGCTGAATCCTAGTGGTAATATATGGAAGAGTTTTCTATAGTTTAGCAGCTGTGTGCTGTCTGTGATCTCTCGTGAGGACAGAACTTTAATTTTCCTGATAATTATCCAGTAATTAGAAGATGTTGTATGGTCTTCCTGTTAGGAGGAGATGATTCAGATCAGCAGGGTCCTCTCATTATCGCAGCTGCAGAGATGCCTCCAAGGCACTGCCAGACTCAATGCAAATATGAAAACCCAGATCTGAGGTCAAATGACCACATGCAAATTAATAAAAAGCTTCAACTAATGAATTCACTTATGTGGTTCTGTTAGTGAGCGCCATTCTCTAGTGATCTAGAAAGCAGCAAAGATAACTTTAGTAAATGGTAATAAATCATTTTTGGAGTTTTTCAGGAGAGTTGGATAGAGGAGGACCAATGCCATCTAAGACGAATCCAAAATAGAGGCAGGTAGAGGAAGGAGCAGAGTCCTCCAGCAGGGCAGAGTATTTCAGGAGAGGAGAGTTATAGAGGAAGGAGCAGAGTCCCCCAGCAGAGTATTTCAGGAGAAGAGAGTTATAGAGGAAGGAGCAGAGTCCTCCAGCAGAGTATTTCAGGAGAGGAGAGTTATAGAGGAAGGAGCAGAGTCCTCCAGCAGAACATATACTTTTTATAGAAATTACATTACAATTTGTATTTAATTACAAATTACATATTTTTTTATATCACTTGGAGCATCTTTTTCTTACATTATCCAGCACTCTGCAAGTCTTACAAAACAAATAATTTCATAAGACAAATATAAATTCCTAACCTGAGTTGGTAATCAAGTTTGTACATTTGCAGAATGCAATTAAACAGATGGAGTTCATTTATTTCTCTTTTCTGGACAAGTCAGTTGGAATGTGAGTTACTTGTGGGGAATTATGAGAACGTTTAATTGAACTGTCATTTGAAGCATATTAAATGTGACTGGAGAACTGAAGGTGAGAAACTCATTAAGGCAACAAAATAACAAGTTTAAGCTGGAGACAATCTGATTCAGAAGCTCAAAATAAATGAACCTGACATTGTTGCCCAGGTTAAAGGACCCCCAAGCCGAGATTTCAGATGTAGGCTTTTGCTGGCTGGTCTCACATTGCGCTATTTTATTTTAATAAGTATTTAATAAATGATTATTGGCTCCACCCATGGAACCTTTAAAAGCGAAATATTTCAGTAATTCATTTGTTAATCTGTGCAATACCTTTGATATAGAGGGGGATTAAAGGCCTAGCCTTTTATAGGGACTTTCTTAAACCTCTGCAAAAATATGCTCACATAGATCAATAGCTCAAGCTGAAATTTACACAGTTTGCATCAGAGCAGTGACTCCTTCCGCTGTGGAGATACCGCCGGGGCACGGCCATCTTCTTTGTTCTCCAGCTTTTCATTACATCACCCGATCTTGCACTGCTTAGCCTCCAGAATGTGTGACATATCCGCCTGTACATGTAAAGTAGTGCTGATCTCACTGCACCGTAGTAAAGACAAAAGGAAAGGGGCAATGTTTTTTTAACAAAAAAAAAGTTATTTAAGAAAAAAAACATATTTATATAAAATAAATATCCATTTATAGTTTTTGGCACCAGTGGGGCTGGTCTGGGTATTTCAGAATCTGCTGATCTGCTTGATTTTCCCCCCACAAATGAATATAGGGTGTAGAGAGTATGGTCAGAAAAAGGCAACATACCCAGTGAATGGCAATCCCTTGAGTGAAAAAGCCTTGTTAATGACAGAGGGCAGAGGGGAATAGCCAGACTGCGTGCAGCTGATAGAAATGAAAGAGTAACTCATATAAGTGCTCCATACCCCCGAGGTCAGCAGTAGATGTCTGAGCACACCACACGTCCAACCTTGAGGCTACCGCAGCACCCCAGGGGCCAGGTGACAGCTAAAAACAGTTCAATGTTCAATTCACACAGCCTTCCTAAAATTGGACAAAAAAGGATTGGAAGTACGGTTGCCTCGTGTGATTGGTCAATTTCTGCAGTAACATCCAGATGGTAGATTTGGCGATTGGTGATTGGCATACCCAACTTGAGCTGGTGTTTTAGTGGTCAAAGACCTGACATGCCCTAGTTTTCTAGATTTGCAATGCGTTTAATGAGATTGATTTACTATAGGACTATATATTCTTTACTTAGCATGGAAGGATAAATCACTAAGCTTGGAGAATGTGGAAATAATTAACTTTGCAAAGATTACCAATCTTTTTCCCATTATTGAGGGTTGAGGCCTAATCGTTTTCACTAAGCTAAGGAAATATCCCTTGCAAGAAACTGTTTTACCAGTTATTGTGTCTTGTAACATTTTAAATTAAGGCCGCATACACAAGTGCAATAATTTGTATCTTTACGATCCTTATCAATGACAAAAGACTGCACGATGACGTACATACGGTGCCGTTCTGCTCTATGGAGAGGGAAGGAGGGGAGAACGACATATCGGCACCCCACTCTCACTTTCATTACAATCGTTCCTCGTTTGGCACCAGTGGATCCACCAGGATGGACAACGAAATGACGGACAGAGAGTGCTGTACACACACCAGATTCTTATTCAATATCAGCGTTGAGGCGATTATCGGAGGAGATTCATCAGACGTGTGCACATAGCCTAAGCCTGCTACCTACATGTGAATGTGGAGAACACAAATAGAATCTGGAGGGTTTCTATTATTATGACCTGTGATATAATCACCCTCACATTGGCTCCATCTCCATCGGCTTTCACCCAGTGTATTATTAAATATTTATTATCAGCCATTTCACAATGTTACTAATGTCCATCTGATATACTGGACACGCAGCATCTCATCAAGAGAATGCTTTCCCAGAAGAGCTGTGATCAAATTATATCGGCTTAATGAGCTTCATAATATCCGTACAGTTCATTAACGTGAAGGAAAAAAACTGATCAGGAAGAAAGGCACGAAATATTCTCTGCTGCTTCCTGATTTTATTAAAGGAGAACACCAGTTTTATCATTTGTAATATCTTTTTAAAGAAAAAATTAGATGATTACTGCGATTCTAGTGGATTTTAGTGCACAGGCATTGGAAGCATGGAATTAGATTGTACAAAACATCGGAGATCTCCACTGGGAGGATTTGGGGTAAAAAGTTTTTTCAGGTTAGTTGGGGAGAAGGAAAGGGGGTGCTGGGCTTTTATAGAATTAGCTTGTCCGTTTTGAAGTAGACCTTGACAAGTCATCATGAAATGACGTTTCTTTTCTGACATTTCCCAATATAGAAAAAAGTAATTTTACAAAGAGCTTTACCTTCTTTCATTAAAATACGGACCTTGAGCACCAGCCATTGTCTTTGCCTAGGCAGGCTGAGATGATGCCAATGGTCTGATAATGGCAGCTGAAAACTTCAGTCTTCTCTCTCTTATTGATGAGATGGCACCATTATTCATGGTAACCTACCCACACAGACCAAAATCAGCCCATTGTATCCACCACTGCCCAATAAAACCCGAACTGAGGATTAAAACTTTGCAACATTAAGCTGAAAAAGCAACAAAAACAAAGACAAAACACACAAAAGATTGTGCCCACCCAGACTGGGTTTATGAAATAGACACAAGGTCAACTAATAACAAGTTGCCATTGAACAGAGGGGGAAGTAGAACACATGGAGTCACATGGACTCCTAACATTTTCTAAAAATGTTTTGAATTATATTACATTTTTAACCCTACAATGCACTTAGGGCCATTTCCAACTTGTGGTTGACCACATATTTCTACTGCATGCTTAACCGTGCCCCCAACTGCTCATATTCAATAAAATTGGAACCATTGGGAAACATTGAGTGTACAAGGCTGTGGCTGCGGTGGATCGTGAGTTGCTTCTGGACACACGATTTGCTTTTCCCCCTCTGAATAAAGAAATAGACCTCAAGTACACACCAATGAATGAGATTGTCAAACTCTGCAGTTGACAGTTGAAGAGGAATGGATCGGAGCAGCTAGCAGTGCAATGAAAAAAGGGGCCATAGATAGGAGCATGTACGGGATATACAACAAGCCTAACACCACAACACAAGATAAGTGACTTGATATATGTAGTGCAGTATGTAGGCAATGTACATGATGGTAAAATGGGGATATTAAGGAACCTCTTGGAAAATGGCTGGCCAAACATAAGAGGATAGGCTGTGCAGGTTAGGACTGCCATCTCTCTACACTTTAAGAAAATGAGACATTGTAAGAACAGAGAGGTACCCGGATAAAGTGTTCGCAATGGGCATTACAGGGGGCCGTCTACATCAGACTGGAACAACCATTTTCAACTTGAGTGAAGGGCTTTCACCCCATCTGGCACCACGTGTAATCCAATTTTAACTTTCTCTACTCCATTAGTTGATAACAATTGACACCTTCGGCCATGAAAATCAAACTTGTAACTGCAACCATAAAATACTTCATGGCACTGCGGCCAGTAGAATAGAAAAACAGGACAGGGTGGTTTCACAAACTTTTACACCTACCACCATGTTCTTAGACAGGTAATACCTGCTTTGACATAGAAGTCCAGTTGTTTGTCCTGTCTACTAGCAAAAGACTGCTGAATCCTCTAATAATCTCCTGCTCTCATTCACTGTGCTGTCTGTTAAAACTCAATGATTTCAGGAAGACATTTGGATCCAATCTAAAGGTCTTTATAGGCCATGTGGTTGTAGCCAAAAATAGGAACAGATGGAGAGTAAGAAAGAGCGAACCAGAACCCAAAACCACTCTCGGTGCAAAGCAAATTTCCACGTTTCAGTGCAATGTATTTCCTATGAAACATTAGCAGTAATGTGATTTCATAACATAGCGTAATTAATGAATATTACATCGCTGTATAATGTGATTGACAACGAGCCATTATTTGCCCCTACATAATATTTAAAGAAGTAGAAATGTCCATGAAAATTGTGACTGCCCCCCCATTGTTGAAGAAAAGCAAGGGGCCTTGTTTAGTATATAACTGGGTCCCCCTCTTCTAGACACCCATACTATATGTCTATAAAAGCATATTATTTAAAGGGAAAAATTTATATCACCATATCGAGCTTTCAGGGGTCTCCCAAGCACCTTTTTCCATGGATCTTTGTGTCGTCAATGTTACCCTCAAAGCCACATTAAAGGACCATTCCCCACTCAATAGAATAATGTTTTCATGGAATAATGTTTCTCATTGCAGTGTCAGGTTCAAAAAAAGTTTGCCTATTAGGCACAAAAATAATGTTTTTTCTTTAACCCCCATGCATTGCATCATTGAGATTTTAGTTTAGGCAGAAATATGCAATGTAGGGAATTGAGAATTCCTCGGAATGCTGAGCCCATAGCGTATGTTACATAACGTCTTTGGGGATTTCTGCCATGCCTTCTAACCGCCGGACCCCAGAAAGGATGAGGTTAAACTTTCCTTTGTGAGTTGACAGTCGTTTTCGACCATCCGGTAAGTAGGAAGGCTGTGTATGGGGTAGGTAGGTGAGAAGGCTGTGTATGGGGTAGGTAGGTGGGAAGGCTGTGTATGGGGTAGGTAGGTGAGAAGGCTGTGTATGGGGTGGAGACAGAAGGCCCCTAGCATGGGGCCCAGACTTGGTCTCCTAGTTAGAAACAAGTGCAGTTAGTACTTCTCTCTCTAGCACTTTGACAAAGTTAGCGAAGTCAGAGAATGCAAAGTAGTATCTCGATTTGGTACGTGTCAAGACTTGATGAAGGCTCTTTGTCCCAGCAGAAATGGTGAGCCGTGTTTCTTTTACTCTTGTCACCAGAAAGTTTGGGAAAATCTCCCCCATTGGTGTGACTCATGGATAGAATCCCTGGACAAAACATTTTAACTCTTCTCCACTCTATCCATGGTTTGAGACATGCTATAAACCCTGATAATGAAAGAATTAGAGTTCTTTCAGTATGACACCGACTTTACGAGCAGCCAAGGGATGCGGAGAGCACCAGTTAATGGTCAATTAATGCCGTTTGATACGAAGTTAATTATCTCATACACTTCTTACAAGCTGCTGAATTAATGAGAGCAGTAATAAGTGCATCAAATAACCCCTAGTGTCTCATATAGATAAGCAATAGAGGATTAAAAGGTATCCATTTAAATGGAATTGTAGAGTGTTTTTGGGATTTCCACATTCTTGTTTAGGAATAATTAAAATGGCAGAGAGACTTCTGTTCACCTGAAATGAGTCAGCAAGTCAGAAATGCATCTGGCAAACTTCCCTCGGCATCTGAATTGCGGGAGCCAATGATATTATATGGGCAAAGGTATGGTGACCCCTCCAAGTGAGTTGAGGTGCCCCCAGTTCAGTTTTAATAATACATCATGCAAAGATTTTGTAGACAATTGTGCTCTTCCAGCCTTGTGGTCACAGTTGGGTGGAAATCCTTTTCTGTTCCCCCATGACTCCACCCCGGGGTACAAAGCCAGCTCCATAAGGACATGGGATCACCAGTTTGGTGTTGAGGAACTTGAGTGTCCTACACAGAGCCCTGGCCTCAACCCTACTGAACTACTAACTATTATTACTAAAGGAATATAGGCTCTTCACATAGCAAAGTAGCTTATCCTTTTGCAGGAGATAATTCACTTAGCTCTGCAAATAAGATGACACTCTTCCAACTTTACCCATCCAATGGAAAAATACATTTCCATGCATGTGTTTGGGTATTATTTGCAAAGTGAAATCTTATCGCATTCACTAGGTTAAGTAAATTATCTCTTCCAAGGTGGTAAGTGATCAGTCTAGATTCCTTTAATAAATCATCCCAAATAAACCTGATTAGTTCTCCAATGCTTTAAACATGAAGACAGCACAAATAGTTAAGCTTTCTATTCAGTCCACAAAAAACTGTGTATTATCAAACCAATGAACTCATAGCAGACCAATGTGTACTTTTCAGTGTAGCAGATCAACAGGTACTATTCTATTCTGCAGGGTAATGGACCATTTTGTTGTGATTTGTATTATTGTACCCCTACATACACTGTAACACCTGTAAGAGATCAGACACATGAAGAGTGTATTGTTGTCGGGGGGTCAGCCAACTCATGGACTGTATGGTGTCGCCATTGTGAAGTGCTGCAATACGGGCAGAAACATAGTCCGTACATCAAAAGTTGATACAATATTATATATCACACTGATCTATAGTGTATAGTGATTGAAAAACATTGACAAGACAACACAATCAATTTAAAGAGCTTTAACCGTCAAAACTTCAGCCAGAAAATAAGGCAGACTCTTTATGACTATTCAATGTACATTGTGAGGGGCTCAGCCCAGGAGAGGAGGCTGAAGGGAAGGCCAGAGGTTGAAGCTCCAGTCACTGTGAATATATGATTATAAAACTGTCGAACAAAAAAAAATGATTTGGAACAGCTGAAGATGGATTTGGAGATGTTTTGGTAGGTTGTGTGTAAGGTGCCATTTCTCCGATGTTATGTGTTTCTGTTTTCACCAAATTGAAATGATAAACCTTTGAGATCTTTGGAGAGCGGATAGAGTGACACAATTTCCTCTTCTTTATCTCTCCTGAGAATAACTTTTGGGCTTTGCAGTGATGGAACATTTGCTGCCCCAGTCAATCCAAAGCTTCCACCCAAAGCTGGCCATGTGCATGAAATATTAGGAAAAATAATAAACCATCTCAAGGAATGCTCCATTCTCAAAGAGGTCCTTCACCACCCTATGGGACCCCTTGGTTTTTTTTTTATCATTCATTCTGATGAAGTCTCCGCAAATAGATGGGGAAGAAGTGGAGAAGACCCACATTTTACCATCCTGGGCTTGAAGGAAAGGAAAGTGTGGAAACACATAATTAATTCTTTAGATTTGGATAAAGTAAGAAAGAGTTAAACCCTTTATCAAGCATTATTGCTGTTTCCCCAATTTTCTCCATTTTATTTGTTCTGATGATCATTACAAATACAAATGCAATGTACAAAAAATGCTCTGGACGTATATTTTCAAGCGATAGACTTTCCAAGAGCCATGTATGGCTGTAAAAGTTGGACTGGGAACAAGACTATGAATAGAAAAACAAGATTGCAAGAAGATCTAATCAGTTGAAATAAGCTCAAACAGTGGAATAAATGTACTCACCCAATATTCAAAACCAGCAGAGAAGGAGCACTGGAGAAGACTTGGAATTTAAATGGACAAGATCCATTAAAGAAAATTACCTGAAGTAATCTCTAGAAAAGTCTCAAAAATATTAACTAGACTAACAGAAAAAGATTCACTGAAGAGGTCTCGCTAAAGAAAACTCACCAAGGAAGACTTAGTGAAGAAGATTCACTGAAGAGACCTCACTAGACCAAACGTGCTAGAGAAGACTCACTAATGGAAGATGAAGATTTACTGAAAAAGACTCACTAGAGATGATTCACTTAAGAGGACTCACTAGAGAGGACTTACAGAAGAGGTTTCACTGGAGAGGCCTGATCAGAGAAGAAAACACAATAGGGAAGATTTACTAAAGGAAGAAGAATCGGAGAAGAGTCACTGAAGAAAGCTCACCAAAGAAGACTTACTTGAGAAGACTCAAAGAAAAAGATTCACTGAAGCATATTCACTGAAGGAGATTAACTGGACAGGCCTCACTAGAGAAGAAGCACTGGAGAAGATTAACTGAAGAAGACTCACTGGGAAAGACTAACTAAATAAGACTCACCTGACTGAAATGGACTTACTGTAGAAGACCCACTGGAGAAGAATTGTCAAAGAAGGCCGGGTCGATGTAGGCAGCAAGCAAGAGAGGTCAGGTCACAAGCCAGGGGTCAAATACCAGGATCCAGGAAATAGACACCAGTTACACGGGGGCCACCGCAGACACAGGGAACACAGGAGACACTGGAAGCTACAGGAGGCACAGGTGACACAGAAGACCATGGAGACCAAAGACACAGAGGAACACTGGAACAGCACAAGGGAACAGGCAGGGAAACACCAGACTAGGCAAAAAAGGGTTAACACAGGAGCTGGATAGGGAGAACATTCAACAGCAGCGGTAGAGGAACTGCTCAGGAGAGCTAGGGGCTTGGCACAAGTGGAGACGTGTTGCACGAACGCTCAGTGCTGTGTCTGAGCTAGCTTAATAGCCGGGGATGATTAAGAGGCTATTTCCAGATAGGTTGACGGGATGGGTGAAACTCATAAAACTTGGGAGAGCAGGCATGCCCAGGGTAAATACTGTGCTTTAGCGAGGAAGAGGCCCCCGCATGGACCATGTTCTCCGTATGTTTGCATTAGTTTCCTCCAGGCACTGCAGTTTTCTTCCCACATTCCAGTAACATACCTCCAAACATAGCATCAAAACAAGCGACAGAAAGTGTTAGGAACATTAGACTATGCCTGTGGTAGGGATATTTGATTGTGAGCGCCTATGAGGACAGTGACATGACTATGAACCGTATAGCGATATCTATTAGGTTGGTGCTATAGAAATACATTATACTAGTAATAATTGTTTGTGCCCCTTTCTGCTCAAAGGAAGTAAAAAATAACAGGGTATAGATAATCATTGTTCAATGAGAATTCTATATATATATATATATATATATATTCATATATATATACATACATTGACGATTGTAGAACCATTGGACACTGGGATTTGCAGCAATTTTAAAGTCCATTGGTTGGCTGAATTTGCCCCATGTTTCTGGGGTGAGTAAGTACTCAGTATTTGACCCTTAGGGTGAGAGGGGTCTTTTGTGTTAATCAACAAAACACAGACAACTTACAGGTTGTGTGCTTCACATAAGGCGCCATTTTATTGTAAAATAAACAGTAGATTCCACAGAAAGTCCAGTGCTGACTCTGTTACATCCAGCTATATCCCCAATGCTACACAGTTCATACATAAACAAATCTGAGAATCACCAGCAGAAACTAAAGTGTAGATCTGACTGAAGACAGAAACATTTCGGCTACATGAAAAAATTGCTCTTACAGAAAGGATATTTTAGGCCAAAGCTACATCGGTTGTCTC
Organism: Pyxicephalus adspersus; assembly: GCF_032062135.1. Classification (NCBI taxonomy): domain Eukaryota; kingdom Metazoa; phylum Chordata; class Amphibia; order Anura; family Pyxicephalidae; genus Pyxicephalus; species Pyxicephalus adspersus. Next base: position 104,630,868 of record NC_092863.1, on the reverse strand, counting down.
TCACACCAGAACCTAAATCTAGGGATGCAAATTCAAATATTTACTGCTGTGAGTGAAAAGTGAATGAAAGAGATGGAGACGTTACGATTTTATGCTGTAAGCATTCCCGGAATCCGTAGGTTCAGATTACGTGATCAAAGTCTTGGTAATGGTCACATGATGCTCATGGAAGGTATAAGTTGTCTTCTTGAAATTGTTCAGAGAGATACTCATAATAAAGCTGCAAAAAAATAATTTAACTTTATCAGAATTCCAGCCAAAGATGTTTTGGTAGGCAGCGTGTGCAGGGTGGAAGTGTGGAAGGTTTTGCAGCAGATAGTGTGCGCAAGTGTGCATTGGGTATGGAGGGTACTACATTCAGGGAAGGAGTGTAATGGCTATGGTGGTGGGAAATATGTGTAAAAGAGGACAATATACGCTGGTTAGAAGTGTATAGGGTATAAAAGTGAGTAGCATGTGCAGGAGAGGAGTGTGGTGGACAATATGCAGAGGATAGGAGTTTGGGGACTATTACAGTGAACGGTATATGTAGAATAGAAGTGTAGAGATGATGACAATGGGTAGTAGGTGCAGGAGAGGAGTGTGGAGGGTATTGTAGAAGGGCAGAATGTTTAGGAGAGGAGTGTGGTGAGTATGGTAGTGAGCAATATGTGCAGGATAGAACTGTGGATGGTATCACAGTGTAAAATATAATCAGGAAAGATATATAGAGGGTCTACCAGTGGGTATTATGTGCAGGAAAAGAGTGTGGATGGTATGTTAGCAGGGCAGTTTATTCAGGAGAGGAGCCTAGTGGACAATATGCAGAGGATAGGAGTTTGAAAACTATTACAGTGGACAGTATACGTAGAATAGAAGTGAAGGGATTATGACAGTGGGTAGTATTTGAGAGAGAAGAGTGTAGAGGGTATTACAATGGGTAGTAGGTGCAGGAGAGGAGTGTGGAGGGTATTGTAGAAGGGCAGTGAGTATAGGAGAGGAGTGTGGAGGGTATGGCAGTGGAAAATATAGTCAGGAAATATATAGAGGGTATCACAGTGAGTATTATGCGCAGAGTGTGGATGGTATATTAGCAGGGCAGTTTGCTCAGGAGAAGAGTGAGGTGTTTTTTACAGTGGGTAGTATGTGAAGAAGAAGACCCTGTGGACGGTGTGGCAGGGGGTAGTATGTTCAGATTTAAAGTGTATAGAGGTTACGATAGTGGGGAGTATGTGATGGGGAGAAGTGTAAAGGGTGTGCTGGAGGGCAGTATGGTCAGAGAGGAGTGTGTGGCTATGGTGGTGGGTAACATGTGCATGATAGGATTGTGGGGGGATCACAGTGGACAATGTATGCAGGATAAAAGTGTAGAAGGTATGACAGCGGGTTGTATGTGCAGGAGAGGAGTGTGGAAGGTTTGGTAAAGGGCAGTGTGTTTAGGGGTGGAGTGTAATGGGTATGGTGGTGGACAGTATATGCAGGATATAGGGTATGCCAGGGGCTAGTATGTGCAGGAATGGAGTGTGGGTGGTCGAATGGCATCATATTCAGGAAAGGAGTGTGGTGAGTATGGCAATGGGTAATACGTGCAGGATAGGACTGTTGAGGGTATCACAATGGACAATATATTCAGGATAGAAGTGTAGAGGGTATGCCGGGGGTAATATGTGTAGGTGAGGAGTTTGAAGGGTATCACAGCGGACTATATATACAGGATATGTGGAGTGTATGACACTGGGCCGGGTGAACAGAGGAGGAATGTGGAGGGTATGCCATTGGGTAGTATGTGCAGGAAAGGAATGTGAAGGGTATGATGGCATAAATGGATATTAAAGCTTTTTTTTTTCTTTGTGATATTTTTGCTGCTTGTGTTGCCATGGACGTAAATCTAAGGAATCATAATTAGGGAAATAATCATATTTCATCTCCCTGAACATACTGCACTTATTTTTTTTCAGTCTGTGAAAAATTTCCAAATTATTCATGAACAATTGCCTGGGTTTGCCTGGCTTAATTGTTTGTTTCTTTGCAAAACAGAGAGATCTGCATGGAATTATTCAGTAGAATAAAAGTCATCCAAATCAGTATAGAATAAAATTACCAATAATAATTTCTGTCCTGAAAATATATTCTTCATAATCAGTGACAACATGCATTTTGACTGGCTTGGGGTAAGAACCAGGTGATCAGCCAGGGTAATGGTTTATATTAGGAAATATTGAGGTTAGGGTTTGGGTTGGATTTAGGCTTTACATTTAAGGCTCTGAATGGGTACAAAGTGTTTGTCCAGCCAAAGGGGCAAAGACAGAAACTTACAACAGAACGTCACCACTTTATTTAGTAGAGTGGGAATATATTAAAATTATGTGGTTAAATTGCCTTCTTGTCTTGGGGAACTCCAATTTCTTCATCCATATACAATATCAACAATTCCAATAGTGAATTGGCTCATCAAAAGTACTTGTATATTTTTTGTGAGCAAATTAACATGGGAATGTACAGTACTTGGAAGATAACAATGGATAGGCCAATGTATTTAGAAAATCTAGACATTGACGAATGTACAACACATAAAAAGGGTTCCATTTGTAAATGTTTTCACCCAAGATTTACCCATACTGGATTTAATAAAAAAATCTATGAATCAAGTAGACTATCTTGGGAGAACCTGGATGATCCAGCAAACCTGGGATGAATCTGATCCAGGATTAAAAATATCTGTAAATAGAAAATGAATATTAAGAAATCCATTGCAGATTTGCTGGATCACCCACGATCTATCTTCTCCAGTCAAAATTTGGGTGAATCTTCATAAATAAACTAAGTCTATTCTGTGTAAATAATTATGACCTGCAACATGCACAGAAGAAAGGACTTTCTTGGAATAAATTCACTACTTGAACTGTCTACAAATATTCAAATTCAATATTTCCCTAAAGGAATACAAATGAAGGAGTTAATCCTACAATTAGAGTTACAAGCATGAATAAAAATCCATGCAGAAGTTGTGTCCTTCCATACTCAGAGCAATCCAAATACTGCTGTCTGGAGCTCGTCATTGATTTTGCTTTGCCTTGATTGATGGCACAACAATCTGATGCTTTATAACCACAAGATCAAATATTCCCCATGTATGTCAGACAGCCTAAAAGCAAAAAGGAAAAATAGACAGAGTGGTTTTCAGGTTAGCAAATTTAAATCATTTAAACCAGTTTTGATATTCACAAAACTTCAATTGGATTTTAATATCATACAATGAATCACAATCCTTCTCCTTTTGGCACCATCCAAATGTAAACTCCAACTTTGAGCAGATGGTAGATGCACATTGGGAATCTGAAGCAATGGTGTTCTATCAATGCTTTCTGCTGGAGAATTCCTTAATCTCAGGTATGTTAGACTATAAGACCGAGAAGCAGTTTTCAAAGGCTATCGTTTGGTTGGACTTGTCTTTGGCAGGGAAGCAAGACTAGACTTTTAGGACAAGACTTCCGTTTAAAGGGTCATACCACTGTCCCGTCTTCTTCTATGATTAAGAGCTCTGGGTAATGACTGAAACAAGTACAAGCAGCAACAACGAGACCCTCTGCCCAAAAACAATGGTCTGTGGGAAGGGTAAGAGTCTTTGGGATCTATATGCTCTTCAGGGTAGACCCTTTGGAATGACAAGTGACATGGGTTGGACATCATATCCACCTTAAATCCACCTTAAGGCTAACATAAAGGTCAATTTGAAACCCAGTGGGATTTTATTTTCCCAGTAGACCCATAAAACATTGGGATACCCAAAGAAGGTAAATGGCTGAGCCTGAATTAGCCTAGTTAGCTTTAATGATATAAGCAGAATGGTGATGATGATAACAGTCAATAAAAGGTCTTTGTATATGTGTGCACTTGGAAACTACTTAGAAAATGCAGTAGTTTTGCAGAAATAGAGGCCTGCCCATGATAAGACAAAACAAAAAAATTGTAAATCCCTTTTGTTACATATACAAACATTTCATTAAACAGTTTTTTTTTTACAGCTGGAAACAAAAATTGCAAAACTACAATAGACTCAGCATAAATCATGTTTAGAATGACGTCATCCCCAAAATTAGCAATTCTTTTACTGAGACTCATGACAAAAGAGTAAATTCCAAAAGGTTAGGGAAAAGCCTTAATCATAGGATTAGCACATGTAAAGTCTTCTTTTTCTACCCTGGTCCTTGATATTCAGGTAAATAAATAACGGGGGACACTGTTCGTAAACTCCAAACCTGGTGATGTCGCCGGATGGAAGTCTTCAGAAAGTCCATCCAATATCTACAGCTATCATTTGGATCTTGGTTGTCATAAAAATACAGTCATTGGGAAGAGGGCTCATAAGGGAAGACAATTTTTGGACAAATCAATCTTCTTGTTCTTTTCAGGTCAGCTTGATAGAGTCTCGTTCAGCTATAACACGCATTCCTCGCATTATGTCATACAACGAACCGCAGGCAGGCAGGGTCTTCTGGTTGGCAATGACTCTGCCTCTGGTTGTTTATATTGATGGCTTTAGGTGGATGGCAGAACTGTTTGGCCGAGCAGCAAGAATGAAGATAACATTCTCCTTCAGGAACGTGTCCCAGTTCACTTGTCTGTAAGAAAGAAAGATGGTAAAAACGGTGATATATAAAGAGTAGTTACATTTGTATCTACAATTGTGTAACGCGTGATTTGGAGTTGGAACTTGGATGTTGATGTGAAAGAGAATTCAGGTAACATAGCTACCATGGAGCATTACTTAGTCATGAGCACCCTTTCCTAACACAAAAAATGTTCCAGGTTCATCCTATAATGATGTGAACTTTGCTTTGTTGAGTTCTTTTATGTAAAACCTGGAGACAACTTCCTTATGTGAATCAGGGACCAGCCCAACCACATTTTCTTTCCAAATTTACAAGGCTTTAGAGTTGACATGGTTCTAAAAGAAGACGACACAACATGGCCAAGGGTTCGTGGACTGCTGACCATCACGCCTGCCAATTTGACAAAAAGTATTTGGACCCCTTCCATAATTATTGAGATCAAGTGTTACATATAGTCAGTCGGGTTGACACATCAAGTCCATCAAGTTCAACCACTAGGGAAACCCTATAGACATAATTGGTCCAGAGGAAGGCAAAAAAAAAACCCGGGTACAATTTGCTCCAACAGCGAAAAAAAATTCCTTCCTGATTCCATGAGGCAATCGGATGTTCCCTGGATCAGCAGTCTCTGGTATCTTTACCTTAAAGCTTTAATCCCCAGTTATATTCTGTGCTTCTAGAAATCATCCAGCTGTTTCCCAAAGCAATCTATAGAACTTACTGGTGTTTATTTTTAAAATGTACAAATTGCTTAATAGGTGGAAGAAAGGTTAGGTCCCCCCAATAGGGCTGCATCTCCTCATATAATATAGACCGCCAAGCAAAGGATTTAATGGCAAGAGAGACTGACCCAGGTCACCATCTATCATCAGCCTAAGTTTTCTGTTTTCAGGTTCTAAAAAACTTTTTAAACTCTTAACACCACCAATGTGAACCTCCTGTATGATATGTGCCTTGTGTCCACATATAATCTCCCCTGAGGAATCCCTACATGGGCAAAACGCGTTGGGCTTAGTGACGTTTCATTTGTTTTCTGCTTGGTGTAATTTATGGACCTGCAATGAGTACAAGAAATCTTCCTTTTATTATTTTTAATTATACATCAAACTTTTTGTGTGCTGATGATAAACCTAGAACAGGGGATATCTTCAAATAGGGACATTATCTGGTGAAAACTTTTTTAGGGTCTTATTACTTTTACTTTAAAGATATTTTGGCTTCATTTGATTTGCCTTTGTTAGCCATTTTCATGCCCCCAATACTGGCTAGATACCTGGGTTGAAACTCTGCTGTAGGTAGGGCTGAGTAATGAGGATGAATGATGAATTTCTGATGTCCTCTGCTAAATTATTGGGGAACCACTTCACACATAGTAATAGCTTTAAATGATCCCCATAAGATAAAGCACCATGTACTGTAGGGTAACATTTACGCAGAATTGATGGTACGGTTGAAAATGCATTTTCATTTCATTGTGGAAATTCCACTGAAAATCCAGTTAAATTCTACTCAAATATGACTAAAACTAATCCACATGGATTTAAGAGTACTCATTTTCAATAGAAATCAAAGAAAATGCATAAAACACATATCAGCATGTGTTGTACGTTTTCATTGTGTCTTGGAATCCATATCAGCTTGCATAGCAAGCAACACCAAAGAATATATAGCTTTAAGGCATCCCATTCATGTTCCTAAAGTTTGTGTATTTTAAGTGTTGGCCCCAAAGAGGCAATAAAAAGACCCTCTGCTGCTGATTTGTTTTCAAAATGATATCCTTCCCTTTTTTCGACTGGCTTCTTTTCCACATCAGAATCAAATTCAAGCTGTGTTTTGCCTATAAATGCCCCCACAGTTCTTGTCTCACCTACATTTCTGACCTGATATACATATACTGCCCTGGCCACTAATGACTTCCTCACCTATAATCTCTTTCCATGCACGGCTCCATAACTTCTGTAGAGCTGCCCCGACTCTCTGGAACTCTCTCACTAATCCTGTTAGGCTTACTGCTATTCTGACATTTAAAATAGCCCCTGAAAAATATCACCACACACATCTTTAAGGCATCCCAATCATGTTATTTGGAGAGTTTGTGTATTTTAGATATTTGTTCCTGAAGGTTTAATAAAAGATCCTCTCCCACTGAACTATTTTTTTGTTTTATTCTCCTCCCTATGTTATTCTTCTCCTCCATTCCTCATCTGGCGCTTTTCTTTGCAAATCTCTACACTGCTGTCTATTCCACTTCAGAATCAAATTCAAGCTGCTGCATTTATAAATCACTTCATGGCTTTTGTCTCACCTACAATTCTGATCCGATACACCAATAGCCTCCAGCCACATCTCTACTCCTACAATGACCTAGTAATGATGACCTTACTCATAACCTCTTCCCACACATGGCTCCATTACTTCTCTAGAGCCGCCCAACTCTCTGGAACGCCCTTCTTTACCCCATAAGACTTGAACCTATTTTCCAAACATTAAAATAAGCCCCCTCTGCAAACTTGCCTACCCATCGTCATCACTAGTTGGCCACTATTCTATATCCCCCCCTCCGGCTATTGTGTACTACTTTCCATACCTCTTAGATTGTAAGCTTCATTGGACATTGTTTTCTCTTCCTCCCCTGTCATTCTCTTGACTTGTATGTAATTTGCAAATCCTATTTATTTGTAATATATTGGTGCATTATAAAGTTTTCATATACAGGTAGCATGGGTTACATACGAGATAGGGACTGTAGGTTTGTTCTTAAGTTGAATTTGTATGTAAGTCGGAACAGGTACAATATTTAAAAAAAATGCAATTAGGACAGATGTTTCACATATTATTAGGCAGGGTAGTGTCAGTTACTGTATAAAATAGACATGTCATTAACTTCTGGAGCAAGCTGTGCTTTGATATGCAAAAAGAAACTGCCGAGTTTTTCTTGGTCATTAAAGTGTTATAAGACGTTACAGCTCAGATCAGCTCTTAAGATCACCGACAACCTCAGCTGTGTTTAACAAAAGATTTCTTCTGCAGGTCATGCAAACCGCCCCCTCCCCCTTCAAGCCTCCATCCTGCACAGGGGCGAGCAGGGACGCCCTGTTCCTATCTAGGAGTCGTCTGTATGTTGGATGTCCTTAACTCGGGGACTACCTATTAGATATATATCCAACTTGTCCGTTGACTATAACCTATTCCACCATTTCTGCAGAAATTCCAGCTTACCATATTTTGGGAATTTCACTCATCTTCCCTCCATGACCCCACACCTGAACAGGTACACCGCACACCCTGTGCCATCTGTCTTTCCTCTGCCTTGTGGCAATTATCATCTCCTTGTTTTATAGTTTCTTTCCTGCTGTCACGTCTGGCACGGATCTCCATTTAAGTTCTCATTTCCAGCAGTCACATTTTTACGAGCTGTATAATTTAGCAGTAGCGAGGTCTTTACAACATTTCAACACGCAGTCATAAATTAAAGCTCAGTCATACACAGCCGTTACATCTAGTAATTACAGTCACGATAAATGTAACTCACGAAACAGGTTTAGAAAAAAAAAAGTAAGGCGGGAAATGTTTTCCCCATTTATTTTATTTTACTGATTCAGCATGCGATATTAAGTTGAACCCAACAGGTTGCAGGTGTAAGTTGTGTGGCTGTGTCCAACTTTTGGAAGGACAGAAAGTTCTTCTGTACCTAAAATTATGTGTTTGGTTTTCCATTACACTTGTCCTAGGTATGCCTCAAGGAAGGACAGGGGCAAATTTGGGAAGGGGCAAATAGGAAGGCCCCATTGGCATGGCATCCCAGCTTCCTGTAGCGCCACCATTCTCTCATTCTGATCCTGAAAAAGCTTTTGTCCAATGGTCCTTCTGCACCTTCAATAAACTGCCCCCAGGTAAATGTGTTTGTTAAAAATTTATGTTGTGTTATGTGTTATGTTCATGTTCTGACCTTTGAATGATTGGGACATAAAACCCATCTGAACTTTTAGATAAAATCAGGTGTTTGGGACAAGCATGTCCATGAATTGGAAAACATGTCTTCTGCCAGTATGCTTCAGGAAAGGACCTTGGTGATCTGCGTTGAAGCAGTGGCCTCTCTACAGAGGTCATGCATGGCTCCTGCTGAGTTTAGAGGGCTGAGTGTGGACTTTTGTTGTATGGGGACTTCCATCTATAACTCAGCAATCAATATAATAAACCTCTGCAGATAGAATGTTGCACCCACACAGGTTGCAAGGGTTCTTTCTGCAGGGCTTTTGTTGACAGGGGACAGATTGTAGCTGCTTTCTGAAAACCATGCAACTCTGAGACTTTACACACATTTTGTTTTGTACGTTTATGTATCTGGAATGTTTTTTCTTTACTTAAGCCTTAAACAACAAATATATATATTTTAATACAATATCTAGAATGCTCTAAATTTTGATGTTTTTAGGTTGTATTTTCATATTAGGCCACCAGGTGGAGCTGCTTTCCATGTTTAACTCTGATGAGTCAACTGTTTACAGAGCTCAGTAGCTGCTGAATAAATCATAGCTCCTCCCTAACCCAACAAATCCTCCTCCTCATGCACACATCCTTGTCCTGGATAGGGTGTCATAAAACAATGGTCAGAATAGACCTTCTATGCCTAATCAGCTTGAACCAATAGCTATGCCAATTACACCAAATTTCTATGTGCTACTCTGCATATATTAAGAAGAAATATGAGTAATGTGCCTTGCTACACAGGACAGCTTGGAAAGTTTATAAGCACATAAGACCAAAATGGCACCCTGCCACTGGATGGAGCCCTAAGTGACCTGGCTTTCCCATGCCCTGGTTAAATACATGAAAATAAAGGTTTATGGTTAGTGATTTGCTGAAGAACATTTTTGGCATTGTATGGTTGTCTCTTACCTGCTGTCATCAGACTCTGTGGTGAGTTGGATCTTCTCCTGGCTTTTTCCACTGGTGCTGCTCGCCGGGCTGCTCTCCGACATCGGCCCCACATGGCTAATACTGATGGTGAAGAAGAGAGACAGATGGTGACCATGCCATGTATGGCTGCAATGGCTGGCCTCCAATACAAGTTTGCCTTGCTACCATGCTCCACCTCTTGCTTCACTGACCCAGGTAAATCTTACAGATTGTCTGACTTTTCCTTGATTTGCTGTACTAGATTTTTTATTTGAGTCCATGGTTCAGAAAATATTGAAGCCAAGGGTTAAGAATTCCAGCCAGGCAACTAACATTTCTGGGAGGAGGCCATCAATTGGCTAATATTGGTTAGGCTTTGGATTGTAAAAGAAGACAGAATGTTGAGTCAACCATGGTGGGCCCTCCAGCATTGGCTAACAATGATTGGATGATCTTATTCTAAGGTGCCTGATGACTTTTAGACCAATTTGGATCAGTGGAGAATATTTAGCACCGTAGTTGTTTCTTACCATACATACATGGCCTGCTTGAGGAACTAGCTGTGCTGGGGCCCCCAGCATTGGCTGACAATGATTGGACGTCATTGTAAGATGATTGAATCTAATTGTAAGACGTGTGACTTGTACACAAGTTTAGACCATGGTAGAGTATACTGGGCACCGCCATTGTCTCTCACCTTACATTACATGAAGCCGCCTCTTTAGCTGGCTTGAGGAACCAGCCATGCTGTGCTTTTCGGCATTCGCTGGTGGTGATCAGCCGGTCATTGTCCTGGTCCAGGGACAGGAAGGCAGAACGGGCTCGCTCCCGCTCCTTGGTGGATAAAAGTCGTAGCAGAGAGTTCTGTTCGGGAGAAACACAGCAAGGGTTCATTGTGACTATACACAGTTGCGTTGCACAGGGTGGTGTGGACGGCACCGGGTAAAACTAAAATAACTGTCCAGTCCCCTGGAGCCAAACGCCTGGCCCAATTGTGGCTCTATGGCTCTATACTGTGGCTCTATACTGACTCACAAATCTCTGAAGCCAATGGGTCTTCCAGACAGGTAGCATTTTCAAAAGGAGATCAGCAATGGAAGCTCAAATATCAATTTTTTAGTGTAGGGGAGCAAGACCTACCTAATAAATAGTGACTCTGTACATAATAATTCTGATCTAGTGATATCCACACATAAGTCAGGGTGGGCTCACCTGGGTACGCAGTTTTTGCAACAGGCAGATAGACTCATGGGAGAGGAAATCAGCCCATTCTATCTGGCCCTTCTTTTCAGGATCCATGGAGGAGAATTGCAGAGTGGCTTGTTCTTCCAATTCATCACTCAGCTGCTTCTCCTGCAGGCGCCGCTTCACCAGATGTTTATAGTGAAGGAAGTCATCCAGGGTCAGCGGACATTCTGAGTATAGACAGTAGAGGGCAGGAGTGAGTGCATAGAATGGCACTGAACAAATTAATAATATACATTTATATAGCTCTGACATATACCGCAGTGATGTACAGAGAAAACCGAGCCAGTCCCATCAGTCTGTGTACAGAAGAGCTGACACTCTAATGTCCTCCTACAGGCACACACTATTATTATACATTTATATAGCTCTGGCATATACCGCAGTGGTGTACAGAGAACACTGAGCAAGTCCAATCAGTCTCTGGGCAGAGGAGCTGACACTCTAATGTCCCCCCACAGTCACACACTAATATTATACATTTGCATAGCTCCAAAATATACCGCAGTGCTGTACATATTACAATATAAAACAAAAAATATTGTACAGAGAGGAACTGATCTTTTCATGCAAATGAAAAGGCTATGAAACTGCATGAATAATTTAAATATAATTATTGGGGTGCCTTAAAGCTTCATGTGGTGCAATTTTTCTAAGAGTACCCTTACATTTTAATAGACCCCTATCCAGGCATGCAGTCCGATTGGCTGGAAAAAGGAACTGCGTGGTTCCTCCTTCCTGTACCAATTTAAGCCCTATTCCACCCCTCAACATTGGATAGGGGTTCCAATCATGATGGGGAGGGACATGGAATCTTTTTCTATATTGGATCTCCTAAAAAAGATGTTAGAATTCGTTGGTAGATTCCAATAGCCATCCTCAGTATGTTGACAACCAGATATCTATCCCCTCTAAGGGGTATAGGGATGTGCAGGGCAATGGTGGTTCCCCTCAGCCTTATATAGTATATAAATATATGTACGTATAGAAAATAAAAGCACAAACAAATACTCTATTATTATTAAAATAAAGTTAATTTCACTACAAGCAGTAAATCCAATCTCGCCATCTAGCAATGTAAATTTATTTTCAAACACAGTCGTCAATATTCACCCCTCACAGACGCAATACTATATGACAAATCAATAATAGAACAAGTAATCCTAATAGACGTCATCATGCAAATTATTTCCAGGAGTTGAGTTGTCTTTTAAGCTAGGTATAGACCTTCCAAGCTTTTCCTATAATAAGATTTGCTGGTTGGCTTTGCTGGCTGATTCTTTCATTGGGAAAAATGTCTTTCTATAAAAACATAATTTATTTTGAAATTACTGGGTGCAAGGTCGAGAAAATAGAATCTCTTTATGAATCTCAGTTAGCAGATTTGAGAATATTGTTGTCATCTCCCAAACCAACCATGCCAAACCCCAGTGGTATTTTCTCCCCTCTTATTACAGTTTTGGCTGTCCGCCCACTCGTTTATGCTCGGTAACACACTACACCCCCCCATACAAGCTTCCTTCCGGGATCTTCTATGCTTTGCACCCTCCCCGCACCAGATGTTATATGCTATTGATTGCTAATGAAATGATTGCTGCTTGTAACGAGCCCGAGCAGAGCGCACACAGCCAGCTCTAATTAGCCAATTAGAAACTGAAAAATTGTAGACTCAGCCGCACACAAACAAGAAACATCGTTACTGCTGAGAGCACTTGTAGCGCCATGTAGTTGGCGGTCCATGCACGGGGGAGCTTTTCACCAAAAAACAAACAGAAAGTTGTATTTTAGTTGGCCGTAGTATTATTAAAGAAGACCTAGTGTCAGATATGTGTTCACATTGGGCCTGAGTTAGAGATGGTGGGTTAGGTAAAAGGAGTGTATGACAGGGTTAAGGGGAATCTTGGCCAGGAAGGTATTATGGTTTAGGTGGGCTGGCATTTACCTGATAGGTAATGAGGTTATGTAAGTGTCACAGCTCCACGGGGCGAAGTGGTGGACCCACTGTGTCACTTACCCTGTGGGTGCAGATGTGCACAGGGTCTAAGCAGTACCTTGGTCTTCTCCAGAGCCTATAGAGGTCAGGTTGTTCGTGTGGCAAGCTACTGCCAGGTTGCGGCCCCTGTGCCCGCCAAGGCAGGTGACTGCTAACAAGCAGGAACCAAAACGAAGTACCAGAGGGAAATTCAAAAGAGTAGTCAAAAGGGCCAAAGGTCAGGACAAGCAGCAAACAAGAGTCATCAGGAAACAAGCAGCGGTCGGTACACAGATAACACTAGAACAGTACGCAGGAACTGGAGCAGAAGAAACTTAGGAGCAGAACCACAAGGAACTTCTTGTCCAGGCATTTTCCTATTGCCAGGTAACTTCCTTAAAAAAAGGATGTCATGTGATGAGTGTAGGTTATATGAGCCACAGACACCAACCCCACCAACAGGGGGAGTGCTGGTGATGAGGTGTTGTTCACATGCCTGCCAACAGAGGGAGTGTGTCTACGGAACACCCTAGTCGTCTGAGGCAAGGGAGCAGCTGACCGAGAATCAAATGACCTGGATCAGGAAGTGTGCAAAGAGCTGGATCCAGAAGCAGACATGGTGCTGGCAGCAGGAGACTGCAAGGTGGGTGACACTGGAGGGGTTACAGAACCCCTGATCTTGCGGGGGTCTGTGACAGGAAGAGAGGGGTTTCCAGGGTCTGGTGGTGAGGAGGCCTTCCTTATTCCTAGCTGACCCTAGATAAACTTTCCCCTCCCTTCCCTTCTACTGATTTTTGGTTTAGTGACAAAAGGAATACCCCTACCCTTCCTTTCTACCAGTTTAGGTTTAATGTTTTTTAGTTTTTTTTTTTAATGTTTTGTTTTAAGGCAAGTTGTGTGCTGATGTTTGCGACCCATCCTAGGTATAAAGTGCCTTCCAAGAGTCTGGTGGTGGGGAGGTCTTCCTCAGAAGTCAGTTGACACTAGATGAATAACCCCATCCTCACTCACTACTGGTTTTGTTTCAATCACTTTTGGGAGATTGATTATGGTCAGACCAGCTTTGTGGTGATAGGGCCTTTGAAGAAAAAATGTGTGGTGGAATTTGAGACCCATTTTAGGTATAGAGTGCCTTCCAAGGGTCTGATGATGCAGAGGCCTTCCTCAGAGGTTAGTTGATACTAGATGAAAACCACCACCCTACCTTCCTAGTAGCTTAAATTCATTGTGTTTTTGGGGGTTATGGTCACACCAGATTGTTCTCTGATGGGTCTTTGAAGGCAACTTGCGTGCCCCTGTTTGGAACCCATCATAGGTATGGAGTGTCTTTCAAGTGTCTGATGGTGGTTAGGCCTTCCTCAGAGGCTAGATGAAAACTCCCATGCTCACTCACTACTGGTATTGTTTCAGTCACTTTTTGGGGGTTTATTGTGGTCATACTAGCTTTGTGGGTGATCAGGTTTTTGAAGACAATTTTGGAGGTGGTGTTTGAGATCCATCCTAGGTATGGAGTGCCTTCCAAGGGTCTGATGGTGGGAAAACTTTTCCAGAGGTCAGTTGACACTAGATGAAAACGTCTATTCTTCCTTTTTTACCTGTTTAGGTTTAATGTTTTTTTGGGAGTGGTTTATGGTAATGCCAGTTTGGCTGGTGATAGGGTTTTGTAAGACAATTTATGTGGTGGTTTTGGGAAGGCTCCTGGTTGCTCTTTCTGTGCATGCCCGAGGCATTTCCCTACACTATTTCTTTCCCTTTTACAGTAGGCTACGTCACCCAATCTCGCACTTGTGCAGTTCGGGTCATGTACCAAGAAGAAGGAAAAAGAAGACTAAAGATGGCAGCACTTGGTGCTTTCTCTGCGCCAGGTCTCACAAGAATTTCAAGGTGGCACAGGACCCGATCGAGGAAAGGACCAGCGCGATCGAGGGATTAAAGGTAAGTGTGATTTTTTTTGGTTTAGATCCGCTTTAGGATAAAAATTCCCACCCTCCCTTCATACTGGTTTGAGGTTCATTGACCAATTTGTGGTTAATTATGCTCATGCCCGCTTGCTGGGTGATCAGGACTTTAAAATGTATTTTTGCAGTGGGGTTACCTGTTTTAAGTATAAAGTGCCTTCCAAGGCTTCCAAGGTGAAGAGATCTTCTTCGGATAAAATATCTTGTCCCCTTCTACTGGTTTTGAGTTTCATTTTTTGGGGGTGGATTACAGTCGTATCAGCTTAGTGGGTTTTAAGGTTTTTGAAACCAATTTATGTGGTGGGTGTTTGGGACCCATCTTAAGTATGGAGTGGCTTGTAACGATCCGGTGGTAGGGAGGCCTTCCTCAAAGGCTAGTTAACACTGAAAGAAAACTTCTGCTCTCCCTTTGTACTGGTTTTGGGTTCATTGACCATTTTGGGGTTTATTAGGGTAATACCAGCTTGGTAGGTGATATGAAATTTGGAGGCAATTTTTGTGGGGCAGTGAGGGATATTTCTTAGGAATTCAGTGCTTTCCAGTTACGATTCTAAATGGCAAATGGCTTGATGTGTCTTTGGTTACGGTATGTGTACTGTATGTACTTGGGATAATGGGGCTCAGGGCCTGAAGTATGAAGGGTAGATGTGGTTTATTGCTTGGTTATGTGTAGGACCTTATTCTATACCTAGGACCTATACCTTTAGAATAATTATTATTTATTTTTGGACTTGTTATGTTATCATAAGCTTTTTTAGTGCAACGTCCAGGTGTAAATATAATATACCTCACGGAGATCCCATAATTCCCATTGAAAATGCCATTATCTGCCCTGTAGTCAAAGAAGTTGAAATTTGGGTGTTATTTAGGGTTAAAAGGCTTTTAATGGCTACCAAAGGTTTGAGCATCAGCATTTCTCCAAGGCTGGATGCTTAGGTTGATGACAGGTTCTCAATCTATATCTTATATATACCAAAAAGTAGTCTTTGATTTTTTTGGCACGTGTTCCTATATTGCTCTTTATTTCCTGATCTGGAAAACTAAATACCAGCTCAGCATCCATTTCAATGTGATTTGCTCTTTCTCAGCACAGAATACAGTGATGCATTTCAGAAAATGCTACACGCAGTACTTTTTTGCAGCTGACGTGTTGATGGAGGAAAGCAATTAGTGTTCAAAGTTCCACCGAGCTGATGTCAGGTTTAAGCCTCAGCACTGGCACTCTCAATTAAGAAAATAGTAAAGCGTGAAAAAGGTAAAAGTGCTCAATATGATCTTGTAAGCAAAGTGTGTTACAGTTGCAAGGTTTTACTAAGGAGTCTGTCTATCATCAAGAACTACAACTACATATTATGGGGCTGCCAGAAAACAATGCTAGAAGCCTATGGTATTAGGACATTTGTAGAAACCAATGCCAAAAAAAATCGGAAATAGAAAAAAATATATCTCCTCTGCAAAAATACCTTCATGTTCATAATATTCCTAAAACTAAAAATCAGTGCTCAATCCTTGCATCTAGGAAGTTATATCATCCCGGCAGCTGACAAGCATAGGAGCTGGATTGCTGTGCACTTATGGTCCCCACTTCATGTTTGTTCAGGGCCCTATTTTATCTAAAACCATCATGGCACAGCCAATTGGGATGTCTGCAGACCCCCTAACATGGAAGGAGGTTGGTAGAAGTCAGCCCTGGATAAAGGTAACTCTGCTGTAGAAGGACAACCTGAAGACGGGACACAAACAACACCAATTGTTACAGCTGAGAGCATACTATTAGTGGGGAACTTCTTCAGGGATTAGTTAACATTGGTTGAAAACTCCCTAATGGTTTTGGGGGTATCAGCCTTTTTAGGGTTGAATATGGTCATACCAGCTTGGCAGGATCTTCTAAGCAAATTTGGCCTAATGTGTCTGCAGTTATGGTATGTGGGGCTACCACGTACTTGGGATGACAAAGGAGCTTGTTATGTTAAACAATCCCTGCATCCTGGAACATTCAAGATGACTTAAGACCCATGGAAGCAGAAGGATAGAAGATGTTGGCAGTAGTGAGGGGATAATATGGTATTGTTCCGTTTCAAAAATAAAACTTGAGCTAACTGGTGGATGTGATCATAGCTTCCAACCTAAAACCAGCACCTCATCCATCCACCAGGGTCTATTTTTTTTTTTTTTGCTGATGGAAGGAAGGGAAGTTTTTGCAAGACCAAATATTCAGTAAAACACCAGGCAGGTTATTGCCAAGTTTTACATACATAGTAGTGCCCATAAACACCTATAGGTGAATAAACCTACTGATGACAAGAAATATTATAAATGCAGTCTGGTAGCATGCTGGTAGGTGTTGGATGATGGGGATGACACAGCTTGGTAGTGTGACACAGTAGAGGGGTCACCAGCAGGAGGAAAGAGGTCCTGATTTTCCCTTACAGAAATTTTTGGTGTATCAGTAGAGGGGTCAGTGGCACAAGGAAGTAGGTCCTGATTCCCCTAGTTTGGCAGAGTGATGTAGATCTGTTTTCTGCTTCTCATCCAGTGTATTTACTGGAATGCATCATTAGAGGTGTCACAAGCAAGAGGAAGGTGGTCCTGCTTCCCCCATATTGCTAGAATTGTGGGGTGTATCAGTAGAGGGGTCATCAGCGGAAGCAAAGAGATTCCAATTGTCCTATAAAGATAGAATTGTTGCATGTATCAGTACAGGGGCCATCAGCAGAAAGAACGGAGGTCCTGAATCCCCTCTTCTGTTAGAATTGGCAGGGGGTCACCAGCAGGAGGAAAGGGGTCCTAATTCTTCTGATTAGATTGAATAGATTGAATGATTTGGGGACAGTGGTCTAGCTAAAGACCAATGGACCCCAATGCAAAATTTCTTCCTGGTCCCTCCTTGACAGGGGCTCTGATGATGGTCTTCTTGCTACAAATGCTCCGATGATAATTTTTGACATGGCTCCCACTTTTAGAACAAGCTGCATTACACCAGGAGCACCAGGAGTGTCACCTTATATGACAGCTCCAACTTTCACATTAAAAATACCATATACAGCTAGACCTTCCCCTATACATAACAGCTCACCCCTTCATATTAGAGTCCTTCAATATTTAAAAATCAAAACCCACCTTACATCCTAGCCACTCCCTTTAACTTTTGTATCCCCATTTACTTCAGATACCCCACTTCTTCATTATCACATCAGAGTCCTCCTTCATGTCTAAGTTACCCCACATCCCAAACGTACGATAAAAGTCTCCTTTTACTTTTCAAGGTTCCAAGTACCTTAAAGATAAAGAATTGTGGTGTGCAGGTCTAGAGGGGTCACAGGCAGGAGGAAGGAGGTGACAGATGGCAACAAAAACAATAAATGTATTTTCATGGAGATGAAGAACATGCTCAGAAGGCCTCAAACTAGACGGATGATCAAACCTAACCTCAGAAGGTATTTTTTTACCAAAAGAGTAGTTCATAATTGGAACATAGTTCCAGCAGAAGCAAGGTGTTGGCAATCACTAAGGGAAAGTAAACTTTATTGGGATAAATTCTACTCACCTGGGATGACTTTACACTGGCTGAAGGTCTCATTCAGGCTGTACATCTCCTCCTCCGTCAGCAGTAAGTTCAGATTGTCCTGCAATGAGGAACACAACAGTAATTTTACACCAATACTTGTACCCTACATTCAGAGTATATTCAGAATTAACATAACATCTAAATGTGTTATAAATATTTTTGTTATTTGTTTCGCCCGGTATTCTTTGCTATTTGTTCAGTATCCCTAGGTCTGAAGGTCTTTTTGTTTAGTTTCTCTGTGTGTCGTTCTGTACACACAGGAATTAGCAGGGAATGTTGGGGTAAAGAATACAAACGTTTCCAACGCATTTTGCTGTAGGGCTTCATCGGGGGAATTAACCCTGAAGAAGCCACAGTGAAATGTGTCGGGAAACATGACTAAGTTTGTGTTTCTATTGTCTATTTTGAGATCAACACACACAAATAGACAATGTAAAACTAAATACATAGAAAATACAACCAGATGAACCAAAGTAAAATACATGTAAAGTAGAAGATATCTACAAGTCTCTTTTTCATCGCAGATTTAAAAAATAATGGACCAATTCTTCATTTTAGTGTGGTTGGCTGGGCTATGCAATTCATTCCATTTCATCCTAAAGCAACTGTATATTCAGAACAGCTAGTAAAAGTAAAGCCTAATAACAATGGTTCACATCCGGTTCACTAAAATGTGTTACGTCCTTTGTTTGCCCTAACAACAAGCATATGGCCATGTTGATGCAGGATAATGATCGGTGTTTTATTATCCAATGGACAATAGTTGCAAATGCCAGGAAGCATTCCTATTGGTAAGCAGGCAGCTGATGGTAACCCCGGCACTCCTTGTACAGAGTTGGCAGTGGTTGTCTGCCTGGATCGACAGCGAAGGGTTCCCATCATGTGATGGTGACTACCATGAGGACGGTGGGAGAACCCAGAAAGTAACCCAAATATATATTTATTATTTTTGTTATCAATAATATTATTGTCTAATTCTACTTAGTTTGTGTAGGGACCTTTGTGTAGGTATGAGCCACTGACTGTTTATATGGCCCACATCCAGCTGTATATATTTTATTTGCAAATTTGGACCACCTATAGCTGCATAAATGTACTACTTGACTATTTATATGGGTTATTATGGCTGTTTATATGGGCCACTTATGGCTGTATATATGGACCAAATATGGCTGTTTATATGAACCACCTATATCTGTATAAATGGACCACCTATGGCTGTTTATATGGACCACCTATTTCTTGTGTATATGAACCACCTATGATTATGTATATCGACCACTTATGGCTGTGTATATGGACCACTTATGGCTGTGTATATGGACCACCAATGGCTGTGTATATGGACCACCTATGGCGGTGTATATGGACCACTTAAGGCGGTGTATGTGGACCACCTATGACTGTGTATATGGACCACTTATGCCTATGTTTAAGGACCACCTATGACTGTGTATATGAACCACCTATGACTGTGTATATTGACCACTTATAGTGGTGTATTTGGACCACCTATGACTGTGTATATGGACCACCTATTACCGTGTATATGGACCACCTATGACTGTGTATATTGACCAACTATGACTGTGTATATGGACCACCTATGGCTGTGTAAATTGACCACTTATGGCGGTATATATGGACTACTAAAGGCTCTGTATATGGACCACATATGTCTATGTATAAGGACCACCTATGACTGTGTATATGAACCACCTATGACTGTGTATATGGACCACCTATGGCTGTGTATATGGACCACCTATGACTGTGTATATTGACCACCTATGGCTTGTGATTGGACCACCAATGACTATGTATATGGACCACTCATGGCTGTATAAATGGACCACTTATGGTTTTGTATATGGGCCACCTATGACTGTGTATATGGACCAACTATGACTGTGTATATGGACCACTTTTGTCTATGTATAAGGACCACCTATGACTATGTATATTGACCACTTATGGCAGTGTATTTGGACCACTTATGACTGTGTATATGGATCACTCATGGCTGTATAAATGGACCACCTATGACTGTGTATATGGACCACCTATGACTGTGTATATGGACCACCTATGACTGTGTATATGGTGGACCTATGACTGTGTATATGGACCACTCATGGCTGTATAAATGGACCACCTATGACTGTATAAATGGACCACCTATGACTGTGTATATGGTCCACCTATGGCTGTGTATATGGACCAACTATGACTGTGTATATGGACCAACTATGACTGTGTATATGGTCCACCTATGACTGTGTTTATGGACCACCTATGGCTGTGTATTTGGACCACTCATGGCTGTATAAATGGACCACTCATGGCTGTATAAATGGACCACCTATGACTGTGTATATGGACCACGTATGGCTGTGTATATGGACCACCTATGACTGTGTATATGGATCACTCATGGCTGATTATATGGACCACTTATGGTTTTATATATGGACTACCTACAGATCTATTAAACTTTTCACCTGTGTATACACCTATCTAGCACTCTGTAGTGCTGTGTACAAGGACCACATAGAGCACAGACAAGTTAGCAATTATTATCGACATATTTAGGCCGCTATTTATTATCTTTTATTGCAGCCAAATTTCCATTTGAATGAATTACCATGAAATGACATTCTAGATCAGTAACACCTTTTATATAGCCGGGTCATTACCATCAATAACATGATCAGATCATTAACATCAAGGTCAGTACATAAAAGATTCTTCCTGCGCTCTGGCAATTATCACCCTGTGACAGTGACGCTCTCATTAGCGCACTCCTTTACAGCGTTCGGCTCTCCAAAGAGAATATATTTAATGCTGATATTAAATCGATGCGTTGGGCCTTCCAATAAAGCCATGAAGAATATTAATGCAGGAAAAGCTGAATGTAATTACAGTTATTAATCACAGCAAGCCGTCTAGTGTCTCTATATTAATCTGGGAGGGGTCGTGGGATTGCTCTGATAAATGATCTGCTTCCCGTTTATACATAAGTTTAATCATAGGGACTGCGTATGCTACCGACAAAAGCGAGCGGTCATCGTTCAATGACTGGGGAGGAAATATAATTATTCCTCCATTGTTCAGATACAGATGAAGTTGTATAGGCTGGGAAAGTCGTGTTTTTAAATAGAGAAGCTGAATTAATAAAGAAATGCAGAATCTTCATACAATAAATTGTGCAAATATTCAATTATACAGCCATGTAAAATAAATATTCTGTATTCTTTAGTTACCAAATCATTCGAAGATAAATAAAGTGAATAGGAATTACATGTTTGGAGAATTGAAGCAATTATTTTAATATACTGTAATGATTCATAACTATCTCCTTCATCTTTTTATGATATTTAGGTGTCACTAAAGTTAAATAAAAGGCAGTGTGCGTAAGTGCAACTTTCATTGCTGGAAACTATTTTTCATGATCATTTCATGAGTGACAGGTGAGTGAATGAGCAATGAACACATAGCGCCATTCTGTTCTATGGAGAGGAGAGGGGGAGAACAAGCAAGGGGCACCCCGCTGTACTCGCCTCCCTTGACTTGTAAAGTGGTGATTCCGCATTTGTCATTCATGGATGAACGACTGAACGACATCCGGCATGTAAGATTCTCGCCCGGGACAAGCGTGACCGTTCAAATCAGGCGATAAATATCAACGTATGTACATACTAACATACATACTAACAGCCTAACATACTGGTGGTTGTGACCATACTTGTGCAACAATGGGAATTGTAACAGTCGGTAAAAACAAATATGGGTAATAAACAATGCACAAATGGGGTACTAGGGTACAAGCGGGAATCTTCATGGCCAACAAATAGGCAATTCAAGTGAAACAAAAATAGGCAATTCTTCTAGTACATGGGCACCAAATAGGCAATTCCAGCAGTACATGGAAAACATGGGCAAACACTCAACAATCCTTACAGTACATGGACAACAAATAGGCAAATCTGGAAGTAGATGGGCAACATAGGTAACAAAAGGGCAATTCTGACATACCATGGCCAACAAACAGGCAATAGGATCATTCAAGGGCAACAAACAGGCAATCCTGATAGTACATGGGCAGCGAAGAGGCAATTCTGGCAGTATGTGGGTGACAAGTGGGCAACCATAGCAGTACATCGGAAACAAATGAGCAATCTTGACACTACATAGCCAACAAACATGCAAAGGCCACAAATAGCCTTTCCTGACTGTGCATGGGAAACAAATAGTTCTAGGAATACATGGGTGACATTGTTGAAAACCAGAAAAAATGGCAATCTTGACAGTATATGGGCAACACACTGGCAATCCTGGCAATAGATACAAACAGGCAATTGTTGCAATACGTGAATACCAGACATGGCAAGCAAATGACACGACATGGGCAACAAGTAGGCAATCATTTTTATATTCATGAAACAAATGGGTAAAATATAAATAAATAATTAATTGTTCCTGCAGTTTGTCTTCTTTCTACTTTCTAAACTAACTGCACGTTTTTGGCATTTGGGAGGAAACCAAACCAAGAGCCACACAAACACAAGGAGAACATACAATGCAGAGAGTGTCCTTGTCAAGATTTTAACCTGGGACCCCAGTCCTGCATGGAGTTTAGTTTCGAGATGAATGTATTTAGAATCTCGCATGACCGCTGCTCTTTGAGCTCCACATACACAATGGCAATGAAGAAAAATGGAGTTCCTGGGAAGATAAAGTGCCCAGAGAGACCCCAATCTCCAGGCAGCCAATTCCCAATTTACGCACTGACTCCTTTAACCGCTGGCAGTTCCTGCAAATTGTCTCGTTCATTACCGCCTGACTTTTATTTTTCCTAAAACAAATGTGTCTGATCCTTCCAGGAAAACGTGATGGTCTTCATTTACAATCTATTACAGGTAAGTCCCCCTGGATTTTACAATGTAATCAATTATGACCGGCTGTCGGGCCCCCCGCTCCGTGTAACGCAGAGGATTTACACAGCAGAGCCGCCACCGTGCTCAACACTTCATAGATTTTTAACGAAAAGCAGAGGAGAGAATCGCATTCTGGAGACGTAGCTATGAATTATTCAGCGCAACATAAAATGAAAGAGGAGGACGGAAATGCTGCGGCCTGATCGCTGCTTCTACTGGCGTCACAGAAGACCGCCCATGGTCGAGCTCAGGTAGTTCAGGTGAAGCAATCTGTCACCTTTAGAAAATCACTTTGGATTAAATATTCAACATAATCTGCTTAATGCAAATAAAACCCCCACAAAACTCATCCATAAGTGTTTAAGCCAAAATACTTCTCTCAGTGACCCCAATGGAAAGCATTTTAGAATTTTCGTCATTTTCATCCCATGGCATTAAATGAATGATCAGTATCATTTTATTTTATTTTTTGCAAGGGCCAACATAGGGAGGGGCAAAGAGTGTCCCAGACCCTCCAACAGGGCACCCCACAGGGCCACAAGTTAGTCCTGCACAGGGACCCACTGTTAGATATATCGGCCACTGTTGCTGTACTCATGTCACTGGATTCCTGATATCATTTTATCTCATTACAACACTGGTACTGATCATGTGACTGCTGGTGGACCCTCTGACATTGAGAAGGATCTAGTTTATGAAATGCCCTGGCAGAGGCAGAACCTGGAATACATGTGATAGACACTTTGTATTTATATCACTGGCCTAGAGAGCATTTTATGATGTATGTGAATGGAGACATATTTGCTCATTACATATGCATTCTGTGCTACCTCTCACTTTCTGTCACAGTCTCTCTCTCTCTTTTCTCTCTTCTCCCCCCATCTCTTCCCTCGTCTGCCTTCTCTCTCCCCTCTCATTCTTTCTCTTCTCCTTTTCTATCCCAATCCTTTCTCTCTCTTCTTTTCCCCACCCGCCTTCTTGCCCTCTTTCTTCCATCTCATTCTCTTTTTCCTTCCCTATCCTCTCCCTTTCTGTCTCATTCTCTCTCCCCTCTCCTCTTTCTCATTCTC